>NC_092868.1:6122788-6247656 GCF_032062135.1 Pyxicephalus adspersus
TGGCAGTGTCCATAGACTTGTTGTGTATCACACTGGCAGTGCGGTGTCTATAGTCTTGTTGTGTATCACACTGGCAGTGCCTCCATGCAGTGGGCCTAGCACTGCGCTCTATGCAGTCCGGTTGGCAGTACATAGGCCTGTCAGTAGACTGAGCAGTGCAGGAACAGCAGGGAATCCGCAGGGCAGGATTAAAGGGCTCCGGCAGTAAGAGATTTTCCCGCTGCCGGCTCCCGCCTCGTTAACTAAACAGTTTAAGCTCCTGATGGGACGGACGCTGAATACACAATCAGGATTTCTATGTGCTGAAATCTGGGTCACCTCCAGCTCCAGCAATCCCGCACTCCCCCACCTCTCCGACATCCAGGCAGAGACACCGTGTGCCAGCAAAATCCATGGGGCCTCCTAATATAACCTACACCAACACATGCAGGAAGGGGCCCCACATAAATTTAAAGGACAACCCCACCCAGCGTGATTGAACCCCATATATTGGATCTCATATATACTTTTTACCTGGCATAGATCTTTAAACCACATATTATCCCCCTAGCATCACTGGGCTAAATTGTGTCACTTCCCCGCCCCTGTCTGCTCCTTAGATTACTATTGAATATTCCTTGGGGGTGGGTCCCTGGATATTCCTTCATTCTATTGGCCTGCTTTAAACTGGTAATGTAGGAAATACCCTTTTTTTATATTTGCAGTTAGAAGGAAAAGAATTTGCAGTGACAGTCGCCCCCTAGGCAAAATAACTTGAAATGACAACAGCCAACAATGGGGTCTGGGAGCCCATTTAAGTGAATAGGGGCCCACAGCAGGGCAGCTCATAATATGAAGAGCAGTCACATTCTGTACAGTGTGATGTTCTGTATGTCAGTCAGTTAGGTGTCTGGGGTGTCATTTAGGATGCATTACCAACCCCATCCTTGTAACATCGGTGTACTGCGGGGCCAATATGGCACCACTGCATGTTACAAGGGTTAGTGTGCGGTGCCTGTTCATACAATCACAACTCAAGCTGCCAATTCTAGATTCACCAACTGGATTACAGGACACAAAATGTAGGGATTCTTTCAGTAAGCCAATATATAGTTTGCGAATCTAACTGAGAATCAATACCAGGGTAATGATCTTATTAGTATGCAGCTTCCCCTTCATATCAGGGGTATTAGGAGGCCAATAATAGGCATTTCTACCCAAGCTGCCAACTCTAGATCTGCCAACAACTTGATCAGATTTCTTTCAGTACTCCCTGACAGTTTTGTGAATCTAGGAGAGATTCACTACCAGGGTGGCAATCCTACCAGTATGCAGCTACTTCTTCAGCACAAGGATATTAACAGACCAGTAGCAGGCATTACTGTGCAGTGCCGTACCTGATTGGTTGATCGGACACACAATTTAGTGATTCTTTTAGTAAGCCCCTACATAGCTTTGTGAATCTTGTGAGATTCATTACCAGGGTAACAATTTTATCAGTATGCAGTTACCCCTTCATAACAGGGGTATAAACAAGCCAATATTAGGCAGTGTGGTACCTGTTCATACAATCACAACTCAAGCTGTCAACTCTGTCAACTCTAGACCACAAAATATGGGGATTCTTTCAGTAGGCCCCTACATAGTTTTGTGAATCTAAGTGGGATTCACTACTCAGATAACAACTTTATCAGCACGCAGCTACCCTTTCATAGCACGGTATGAAGAGGCCAGTAGTGGACATTACTGTGCAGCATTGTACCATTCAGGATTCTTTCACCAACCCCATTCTTAAAACAAGTATTGATTCACTGGGGGGCCATTATGGCACCAATAAATGTTACAGATGTTACCGTGTAATGTGGTACCCATTCATACAATCACTACTCAAGCTGCCAACTCCAAACCTCCCGACTCGTTGATCAGACACAAAGTGTAGAGATTCTTTGAATCAGTTGCATAGGTTTGTGAATCAAGTGAGATTCAGTACCTGAAAACCATTTCTTAATAATAACAGGGGTATTAAGAGGCCAGTAATAGGCGTTACGGTACCTGTCCAGACAATCACAACTTAAGCTGACAACCCTAGACTTTGATTGGAGTCCAAAGACTCTTCAGTAGGCCATTACGTAGTTTGTGAATCTAAGAGAGATTCATTACCAGGATAACATTTTTATCATTATGCAGCGACCCCTTCTTTGCCTAATTACAGGCGGATCCTTAAATTAACTACACCTTTAATATAGAGGTATCAGGGAATACAAGACCTGGATGTGGAGTCCGGCAGGCACGCCTGAATCACATGACCAGCTGGATGGAATCCCATTGTCTTTGGCTGGTAACATGCTCCCTGTACACGTTCTGTGTATATGGAAATCCTATAATTGGATTTTAAATATTATTTTGTTACATGGTCCAGATTTAATATTTAGTTCCCTACACATTTTTTTCCATTTGGCTTTCAGAGGCGCTCCCCTCCCATCTCTGATACCTGGCCCCCTCACGTTCTTATCTCGGCTTTTTTCTGCAGCTTGTAGAATTGCTGCAGCCGTGATACAGAAACTTCTCCATATCCCATAATAACCGTCTTTGTTCTGCTCCGGAGGAAGCTATTTCTCCCCACACACAACCCCTGACAATTCACATCCCAGCGGTGGTCCGCTGCTTTAGCACGCTACCTCCAGAAGCGTTCCTGATCTGCTGAATGTCACCGGGAGAAAGTCACGCACTAAGCCTGATTTACTTCATTACAAATTCATATCCTTCTTCCAGGACCTGGGAACACACAAACTTATCTTCCCTTCTCTAGATGGGAGACAAAGCACTTCGGGGTTTTGTCGCTCTAATAAAAAGGGCATTTATATTAAATACATCTTCCGATTACAAAGCTATCGGTTTAAAAAGGGAACTTTAAAGCCCATAAAAATATATATATTGCTTGATATTGAGTTATTGCAATAATTGTGTGATGAAGAATGAAAGTGAGTGCCTGTTATGACTTGCAGTACCTGTATAGCCAAGAAGAAGCAGCACAGGAAGGCAACCAGCTTGTCAAGAAGCATGCTGATAGAAGGTGAGAGCAGAACATCAGAAATTGTGCTGCTTCTTCCTTCACTGTCCATTCCAAGCTCTGTGATTTAAATGATTCTGGTCATCTGACTGGGGACATCTAGTGGCAGAAAGAAGTATTGCAGGCAAAACACTGGACTGTAAGTAATATTGCGACATATTTTTTTAACTTTTTTAAAAAAATCTTTTTATTTTAATCTGTTAAGTTTTTGTTAGCATGAAATGTAAACTATAAATAACATTTTATTGTTTACTTTATTAAGTACTGTATATATTATATACAATTATATTATTTTAAAATAATAAATATAATAATAAAATATATTATATAAATAATAATATAATAAATATAAATATAATAAATATAATAATAAAATATATTATATAAATAATAATATAATAAATATAAATATAATAAATATAATAATAAAATATATTATTATACAGTTATTAAATATACAATTGCCATTTTTAGTAAATTACTTCCTTTTTTATCTCTCTTGCATCCTTCTGCTGCTAAACTTCTGCTTCTTTTAGTCACATGCCGGATTGCCTGCACATCATTGGTCAGCACTATCTTTCCAATATTGTGAAGAGAAACCCATACCAATGCATTGTGCACCAGCACAGCCTAGTTGTAGTTCTATGATGGGTCAGGGTGACAACTCATTAGCACTACTGCAAGACAAAGTTATGGTGTTGTCACCCCATACCAGGTAGTGGACATCTTTCAAAGCAAAATAGTCATTATTTGAATCAAAGCTGAATTATTGATGGCCTTAAAATTACCAGTTATTAAAAAAAGGCCAAACATAACTTGCTGAATATCAAAACCCCAATCAGCCGAAATGTATATTTGGCTATATCGAGTAATCAAATTTCCTGGAACTCCAGCACTCGGTGAGCAAACTTTTCTCCAATACCACTCAGTGATTCAGATTGGTCATCGAGCAGCCTCGAGGTTGCGAGCGTTGTAATTCCTCTTGTAATGAATATATAGTGGAGCTTGTGGTGTCTATTTGTTGCCCCTTTTCACCCCCCCCAAGACACAATGAATAATGTTCCCATCGTTCTGTGTTCTTCAATCACTACTTGACTTGAAGATAATTTTTTCTTTTTTTTTTGACAGCCGCAATTCGTCTATCGAACGCGCGTCGCTCCTAAGCTTTTTTCGACAAGTCATTTTGCGCAGACTGTTTGCTCTCCCAATTCCATTCCGCCTGTGTTTGCTCAGCTTATGGCGACAGCTCGACATGGGGGCGAACGTTGGTGGTGATGGGGGGAATCTCCCGGCAGATCTACAATTAATGCTTTCATACTGCGACGAGTCAATTTTCCTGGATCTGCCGGTGCTTGGAAACAAACCGAGCCTTCAATTCACGTAAAGTCAACAAAAAATGGAAATAGGAGAAACCTTCTGAAAAGCGGCAAAGTATACAAATATACAAGACAATTCTCAGAAGAAGAAATCACTCACTTAGGAGACACGAAAATGCTAAGAATATTGCTAAGAGTGGCTGGGAAAATAAGCAGAAAATAGAAGATTCTGTGCTTTTCATAACAGAAACAACACTGGGAATAAAAAATATTGCAGTTCCTTTCTACTTTCATCTACAGGGACACCAATGAAAAAAAATTATATATATATGTATAGGGGCCGCCATCAGAAATTTCTTGTCTTGGCCCGCCATGTCTAAAAGTTCCTGGATTACAAAGTCAAGCTCCTTTGACCAGGGCCCCATAAATAAGTACCCTTTGCCCCCCCCCATGATGACAACCCCATGGAGGTTGAGGAACAGAAAAAATTCTAATGGGTCCCAGTCAATGGCCCATAAAATTAGGACTTTTGTGCCCTCTGGTGGACATCAGCTGTTTTACACAAAAAATGAAGAGGGCCCCCCATTCTCTGATGGGCCCCAATTCCCTGCTTTAGCCCTATACCCTCCACTACTCAATTCCCTTTGCAGCACACACCTGCCCTAATCAGGAATGGTTACAAAGATTGATGGACATTCAATTCTACCGAGAGTTTATTTGGTTAAGGGCTCAAACTGCCCCTGTTGTATTCTGAATAGTTTGGTGCCACCATGGTAGCACAAAGGGTACACCAAACCTCACAGAGGGTATTAGGGTTTGAGGGGCAAGTATTAGTATTTTTGGGGTTAAGTGTTGGTTTACATTTAGGATTTCAGTTTTTCAATGTTAGGTTAGAGCAGTGCTATTTTCATTTGATTAACCCCCCCTACTATTCTAATTCTGTCTGTATTTCCACGCAAAAAGCATTACATTTTTTTTTTTTGCATGGAAATTTATTTTACATTGTAGGCCTATAATTCTTAGGCATAACTCAACAAAATATGTCCAACATTTAATAAATTTAATAATAAACTTTAAATAAACTCAAAAAATCTTGTAATATAACTATACAGTAGCTTGTATAATATATATATTTATTATAATTATATATTATATAAAGATTTCTTTGTATTGGACTCAATACAGCTATTTTGTATTGAATCCAATACAAAATTATTTATATTTTCACCGCGAAACCCCGGAGATCGTCTCTGCAGTCGCCGGCTGAAGATCGAAGAAAGAAGCCGTGTCCCGAGAAGCTGCAAGGACCAGCAGGACGGTGGGGGATGACAACGGAACAAGGTAAGTGTTTTTTTTAATGTTTTTAGCAACCCCGAGTGTGACTCCAGATTACTGCTTTTAGCAAGTAAAATCCACCCCGAGTCACACTCGGGATTACCGCTAGGGGGGTAAATACAGCCCTTCCATTTGAATGGAATGGTCAACAGAGCATGCCACACCAAAAAGTGTGCATCCTGTGCTTGCAAAGGGTGGCTTTAGGAATAAATGGCAACTCTGGGCACCAAAACGTCTTGCTATTGCGTTGACACATAAAGACTCAAGTGGGATCAGGCCCTTCCCTATCTTTACCACCATCTCCCCATACTTCCCTACTGCCCACTGTGGCCACTTGAGCAAAGTAAAATACCAAGGAGCTTGGAATGGGAAAGCATGTGACTCTTTCTCCTTCCTGTCCCAGTGCTGGACTTGGACCATGGGTGGTCTTTTGCCTTGCATAAGCCCCAAGCAGCCCATGGATAGATATATAGATAGATAGATAGATAGATAGATAGATAGATAGATAGATAGATAGTTGTTGCTGTTTAATCCCTCAGCTTCTTCTCCATTGGTGCCGTGTATGTATTCCGGGAACGCACTCATAGAAGACATCAGCCGCGCAGTCTTCTTGAGAGACATGTGCTCATTCTCCGGTGCTGTCAAAATCTTCTCATCTGCCCCTCTCCTGCATGATGCATCTCAATGACAGACGTGGCAAACCAGCAGAGAGGCTGAAATCACTAGCATGCAAGACTGGACTGTCAGTCTGATGTGCAGCGCCTTATGGGAAGAGATATTCATCACCTTCAAAGTGATTGGCATCACATCCCCGATGCATGTCACTTGACACCCCGCCCTCACATTTATCACCCACTTATCTCCCACATCTCACCCCCACCTCTGTCCCATTCTCCATCCCCTCTCGCCAGTACTAAAGTTGATTTCTTTTTTTTAAGAAAAGCCCTGACAAGCAGGAGTTTACTTTATGATAGAATTTCTTCTTCTTTTTTTCTAAACAACTCAAGCGTCCTGCTCAGAAATGGAACACCACTTCTTATTTTTTCTTCTGATTTCCACTTTAAATGCCAGATGTTTTAACCAGCCATTACATTTTTTAAGGTGACAATAAATGATTGACTTTTATACCGTAAAGTGATTCAAACTTGGAGTAATTGATCACCGCTATTTCTGGCCATAATCGCCAAGTGGAGATCAATGGGCATAGACTTATATTGAGGTCATGATAGGAAGTCTTTACTATCAAATAATTCATCCCAGCAAAACTCTATTTAGGACAGCAGTACATGTAGTCATGTTAGTGTGTTTCTAGCCAAGTGCTCGGGATGGGCAAGAAGAAGAAAGTATGTGCAGTTTGAAAGGGTGATAGTTAGGTGAGCCTATTGCTTTGCCCTGCCTGGGGCAAAATGTTGTCCAACCACTATTTTTCCTTTATAACAGCAATTCTCAACAAAGGTTCCATGGAACACTAAGGTTCCTCCAGAAGTTGCTAGGGGTTCCTTGATCTGTGAATGACCGACCCCCCATTTGCTGGTGCCTGCATAGTTCTTGAGCCAACACCTCTTTAGAGACAGCAAAATGACATCAGAGATCATTTTATCTCTCCTTGGGTTGGCAAATAGGCCATTACTGTAATGGGAACATTACAACACTAATATTTATTCTATTGACACCAAACAATTTGGTTCTAGGGGGTTCTCTAGACCTGGAATGGAGTTAAAAGGTTATTCTGGTGTAAAAAGGTTGAGAAGGCTGCTTCATAGACATCAATACTTTTGCCTCGCTAGACTTTCCTCCTTACTCCCTCATTCACCTAGAATGAATCAAATAGAAATGTGCCCCAATCCCAATTTCTATCATTTGGATTAAACATACATGGAACAGCTATATTACTAAGTGGTTGGGCCATGGCTTTCCAATCGCCTGCATTCCACCTAAAATGTTGTATAGCCAAAACTCTTTCTTAGTTTTGGATTTGGTGTAGAAGTAGCAGTCTCAATTGGAAAAAGCCAACCTATTTATAAACCTCAGAGGGTTGTCACATGCCAAGTCCAGAAATACTGTGAACATTCTACAGTTGTCTACAGACGATTCCCGTCCCGACCCTTTCCAACCCGGACATATACAAACATGCACAGAAGAATAGTGATAACAATGAAATGTTCATATCTAGCTCGAATGCATCTGAAAATGTTTCATGACAAAAGACAGCTCTGAGCAACAAAACAAGGCAGCATGAAATATTCATCAAACAGACGAAGCTTGGGTAATGTATGTGATCATTTACATACACATCTGTGGCGGGCTGAAGGATGTGTTCTGCAAACAGCCGAACGTACGTTCTATATATTACCAAGGTCTCTCAAAGGTATATGAAATATTTTCCAGAATCTGAGACATATTTAAAGAGCCATAGTACCCAATGATGTGCTCCACCATAAACCAGTTTATGTTGCCAATAAGCATGAGCACATTTGCTCATTTCAACTTCACCAGAACTTTTGTGGAAATCCAGAAATCTTTGAGGAATACATGGTGGCAAAGCAAAATATTATTTTCCTATACTTTTCAAAGGGGTCCATGGCTTTAAAACGGGCTCTTGAGTGTAGACTAGCTTTGGAAGTATCAACCAGGGTTCAAACCACCAAACAGCCAGACCTGAACATGAGCTGAACCCAATGGATTGAGGGAACAAACCATGATGGTAAATTCAGACAATTTTCAAGGTAAAATACTGCTACCAAATGGGAAATTTAACACTGCAATGGGGGTCATATACTAATGGAAAAATGTTTTGTACAAATAGCACCCAGCCGATAGAGGCTTGGGAGATGCCTAAAAGTTGCACATGGTGTTATGGAACCATATGGTTTTCATGGACAGCCTCCATGACTTCATACATTGGCAGTGCATAGGCTGGGAGGTTGCTGTATATAAGATCAACCGTTGTGATGACACTCCATTGGCTTAGGTAACTGTAAGTAGAAATATGCTATTGATCTTTGGTGGAAAAATGCCACATGGGCAGATTTAAAGGGTACTTCCATAGGTCTTTCTCTTTAAAACAGAAATGTACTATCAACTGTATAATTAATTTTGCCCAACTGGGCTGTCCAGCCATGTTACCGAGTTCCATCAGATTATTGAGGGAAGTACAGAGACATGGACCACCATAGAGTCACGTGTTTTACTACTTCGATTGAATGGAATATGCATTTAGGGTTCCTCTAAGACTTGTTAGGGTCACTTTAAGAATATCTCAGAATATGTCCTCTTGTAACATTCCCCTACTATGTCTATAGTCTCCCTATAAATGTGTCTGTCGCCTGTGCACATTGTATCTGTTTCGGTACGCTTGGCTGGATCTCAATATTACCCTACCAGTTTCATGACTGTTGAGACATTTAAACCAGAGCTATCATCAGCCTTTTTTGCATAATGATATTTACGTTTAAGAATTGCCCCGGGTAGAAAATGTTAGTTTTCTCTTCCATAAAGAAAGAAATTAGCATAGATTTCCACGGTAGTGCTGTTCCTATCTCGAGGAACACTCTTGTCTCGACTGGTATCCTTATGTTAGATTCGGGGCTTTACTTAACAGTCAATGTACACAATAGGCGGCTATGTTATAATTTATGAATTGAATTATTTCTTTCATGCTTCCTGGACTGATTAATGTATATGGTGTAACTGTGTAAAGAACAGCTTCTAAGTGCCCTTGTCATTATGAAGCAGAATATGATGCAAAGGGGAGATGGTGGGAAAGGTAGGCGGTGCTTTCACAGTATTTTCTTTTAGAATCTTTGGAGTATTTTGTAATAGAGAGGCTAAATCACATTTCTAACTGTAGATAAAACTGTGTTCAGGTTCAACTTTTGGGTTTAAAGCTGATCTCCAAGCAATAATACCCCCCTATCCTACGACCCTCTAACTCAGTGTCTTTCAACCAGGGGTCCGTGAAACACCAAAAGTTGCTCAGGGTCTCTTGAGCAATGAGCAATTTGGACCCCTTAGGTCGGTTAAGGTGACACTAATGATCTTTTTGGCTATCTGTATGGGTGACATTCTTCCCAATGACCAGTAAAATAAGAGGCATTCTTCCTACTGATCACCATGCTAATATACCGAATATTGGATATAGTATTTATAACAGGGGTTACCCAAAAACCTGAAAGTTATTTTTAAGGGCTCTCCTCCATAAAAAAAAGTTGAGAATGGCTTATCTAAAGGATGACTAATGTTAAATCCCCTGTAGTGATCATCTGATTCCAGTTCAGAGTCTTCTCTATTTATACCCAATGGGGTCCTTTTTGGGTGTCCATGTCACTGCTCGTATTACATAGACTTTTTCTATTATCTATCCAGTGGTAGGGTTCATTCATGACCTAGAACAGTCATTCTACACCATGGTTCTATAGAACCCTGTGATTCCCCTAGATTACTAATAGTTCCTTGACTTGTGGTTGATTGATTTTCCATTTGACGGTGTTTGCCTAGTTTCAGAGACAAAGTTACTTGGCACAGCCAGCAATCAGACACCAATTTCTCTATGTAATGGCATTCTGACTATGATTGTAAGGAGGGGCATCCATCCCAGGAACTAAAATTAATTTAAGGGTTCCTGTGGGGTAAAAAGATTGGGAAAGACTGATCTAAGAGAAGAGGTAGCAGCAGTAATACCAACCAACGGGGACAACTTGGAACTGGCACATTTTCAACACTGAATTAGTGGTCTTCCGCACTCCAAAATGGCGCTATCCACATACCAGGATGGCAAATTTAGGTGATCAATTCGTAATTTACAAGGTAAAAAATGTGAAGAATGGGTTAGAATGGGGTACTAAGAGAGGTTCATATTTACCTGTGGATTAGCCAACAGAACAGAATAATCACCAAAAGAGGAGGTTATAAATACATTTTGGATGTTTCCTAAAAAAGTGAAAGTACAGTGGATTGTACATTTGGCTATACAAAGACATTTTGGGTGAATGAAGTTTTCCAACCTTGTGGTAACAGTTTAGGAAAGGCCCTGTTCTGTTCCACAATGTGCACAAAGCCAGCTTCGTAAAGACATGATTTGATATTTTAGCTTTGAAGGAACTCAGGAGCCTTGAGCTCAACCGTACTGGACACCCTTGGGACGAACTGGAACTTCAAGTTACCAAAAAGGTCCACTTTACGAGTAAAAGTTTCCTTTAAAATGTAATCTTTTATAACACAACAGGCTATTTCTCCCTTTTTTATCATAAATGCCCACCAATATTTAAATAGATAAATCTTCTATATCAAGCAACCAATAATAAAACCCACAGCTCTGTATATACAATTCTCCACACCTAAGCATGAGGAGATATTTGACATTTGTTTTTTTTGTGTTGTGCAGCCAATTGCTGTATGTACACAGCCATGTTAGCCATCAGGAGGCACCAATATGACAGTTGGTATTTTACTTCAGTGGGATTACTGGACAGCTTTGTGAAAATATTGCTTGTGTTCTGCCACCTTTGTCTAAAATCTCTTCTGAAAATCTCTTGAAAACATTAAATATTTGTTTACGAGCGTTATTCAAATCTCTTTTAAAGAAGAATTGATGCTTAGAGCTCCTTTATGGCTCGAATTCCAACCATATGAGTCAACCTAACCATATGTAATAAGGTAACGATGCGTAATAAAGGGGAGCCAGGACGTATTAGAACACCCGCTAATGTTTAATTGCTCCTGGTAACCCCATTGGAAGGAAATTTCTGCACCGTCCTGGTGACAGCTGAACAAGATATTAGGAGGTCACAGTGGCCAGATGGATTAAACAAAAATGGCCGGTATTGGTTTTTACTTAGATTGCTTAACTGAAGGGGAATATACAGCCCCCAACCTTTAATGGGAGGGTGTGCACACTGAAACACAAGCGTGCCCAATGGATGGTCTGTTTTTTTTTCTAAGAATAAATGCAGAAATAAGGAATGGTTAAGTGATAAGCAACCAATCAGAGTCCATCTCTATTACTGGCTGCTGCATTTTGCTCCCTAGAGTAAGCTCCACTGTTTGTACAGAAAAAATAAGTAATTCCACAGCAGACCGAGTGCTAGGATGGCTCAGACACTGTCTTTGATATTTATATGTATAATGTGATACAATATTGTGTGTTTATGTAGCTACTAATTTCAGCACAGCAGTGGGCGCCAAACAATTAGATTTCCCACTGGCCCCATATCTGTCTGACTCTGCACAGCCGTAGATTTCATTTCGCCAACAGACACATTGATGCTGTGAGTCAGCAGAGTAAATTACTACAAACAGGCCTGTTTCCCCCTCTGTTCTTATTACAATGAAGCTGTTGTGGGGTCACAGGACGCTGTTTGCAATAAAAGCCTGATTAGGAATATGAGGTTTGCAAAAAGAAGGTAAAAATGACCTTGGACACCCAAAGATTGCCAGTGCCCTAGAAAACAAATAATAGGCTGAAAAAAAGGTCTTATGAGTTATGTTTTCTAATATTGGGAGTGAGATGAGTGTAATTGATTCGCATTACGAATATGTCAAGGAAGGACATTCTGTTTGATGCAACATTGGTTTGGGTAGTGCTGCCCCTCACAACCACCAGTTCATGGGAATGCTTTCCACCATTTGAATTAGTAATTTGGCTCCAGGCTGGTTACTAACTGCATGGTGGGCAGCGTTCACCAAGATGGGTTGGCAGTTAATGGGTTTAGGAATAATGAAAGACACTTGCCAAAGACATAACAAACCAAACCCAGGTATGTCTGTCCATTACTATTCACTTCCATTCCTTGGAGATGTAGTGGTCTATATGAAGAGTGTAATAGAATGGTATTATAGTCATTTCCAATGTTGGGTGGTCTTTTGTTTTGTGTATAGAGTGTCATAAAATTTCATTATGATGGTGTCCAGTAGTTGGCCATGTTAGGGTGTAGTGTTCTCTGTATAGAGTGTAATAGAATTGCTCCAGGTTGGTTACTAACTGCATGGTGGGCAGCGTTTGCCGGGATGGGTTGGCAGTAAATGGGTTCAGGAATATTAAAAGATACTTGTCAATGACATAACAAACCAAACCCAGATAAGACTGTCCATTACTATTTACTTCCATTCCTTGGAGATGTAGTGGTCTATATGAAGAGTGTATTAGAATGGTAATATAGTCATGTCCAATGTTCGGGGCCATGTTGGAGGGTATCGTGTTTTGTGTATAGAGTGTGGTACAATTGTATTATGATAATGTCCAGTGGTATGTCATGTTGGGGTGGTGGTGTTCAATGTATGGAGTGTTCTATGTTCAAAGTGTAGTAGACCTCTAATATTATCACTTCCAGTGGTCAGCCATGTTGGGGGTGTAGTGTTTTTTGTATGGAATGTAAAAGAATTTTTTTTATGATGGTGTCCAGTGGTATGTCATGTTGGGAGTGTAGTGTTCTATGTATGAAATGTAAAAGAATTTTATTATGATAGTGTTCAGTGGTTGCCCATGTTGGGGATTGTATTGTTCTATGTATAAAGTGTAATCAAATTGTATTATTTAGTGCCGTGTAACTGGCTTTACAGAGCAACCAAACCAAGCAATGAACAAATCAGTAATATTGTTATGCTCTTGTATATATTCTGTCCCGATTATTTCAGAACTGTATTTGGTGTGTTTATATATCTGAGTGTAATAATTCTCTTCTTCAGTAGCTGGGTCCTGTTGAGTCTTTCAAGCAATCACATTACATTGGAACATATAAGCCGAAATTGTTTTCAACTTTGAATTACAGGCAATGAAATTTCAGTCAATTTTAAGATGTGCTGTTTTTGCAAAACGGAAAGTTGATGCTGAAATTCCTGGAACCTTACTGGCAATTTTATAAATTCAGAGTTGTTATCCACCAGTTAACACCAAATCCCCCCTCACATTATTTGATTCGGTCCCATTCAATATATATATATATCTACTGATAAATCTAAATTAAAAAAAATGTTTATCTAGCTGTCTTAAAATGGAAACTGGAGAAGCAAAAACAAAGGAAAATGTGGCCAGAAATTGTACAATATTGAGGGTAGGAAATTATTTTTTTGCAGAATAGTTTGGGGTAGTAATGCCCTGATTTATCAAATATGCAAACTGGTTGGTGGTATTGGTATCTGTTAATCAATTTACTCAAATGTAAATGAGACACAAGAAGAAAAAGATGTTGTTTGAGTTTAGGATTACATTATTGGCACAATACGCACATGTTGCCATATTGCAGAGTCATTCATTTTGAATGGCTTCCCAATCCACCCGAGCTGTGATGTGTCACAATGTATGGCAACATACTGCTATTCGTTGCATTCTAAAAAAATGGTGTAGATTTGGCTGCTCCAGGGTGCATTGACAGCTCATTCAAATGAACTCCCTTAACACAATGCACAATAATGCCAAAAATGGGTTTATGCTGGAAAGGGAAATAAAGCCTAACTACAGCCAGCTGAGCCAGCATAGAGTGTGGAAGAGTTGCCATCTATGTTTGTGACCCCATTGGGGGTTTTCCTCACCCTATGTCCATGTGACGTAAAATAACGTACTTGGAAAGTGCAGTTGTCACATAGACGGGAAGCATGGGCAACAAATGTGTCATTGGGCGCTGTTACAGACTTTCTGGATGTGTGTTTCTTCTAGCAGTTAATGACTTCTGTCCAATGACTCTCAAGAATTCATAATAAAGCTAAATAATGGGGGCAGATATACCCTAATTTCGGATATCACAACTGGTTCTCTTTAAAGCTAATTTCTCTTCATACAGTGGGCATTGCCACACAAGGTGCCAAGGGTTAATGAAAAAAGTTAGCAATCTAAGTTTTAGGTTGCAAAGCATTTAAAGGCTTTCAGAAATAAACAAGTAACATCTGTGAGCCATTGAACGGTGGGGGATCCCTTACCTATGAGCAAGGCAACAGCAGGTACCGCTGCTCATGTGAAGTTTATAACCCATCTTGCGAGCCCGGAGGACGGGAATGTAACATCTGCTGTCTAACTACCTCCTGTGAGCCATCTGAGGGTGGGTACCCAGGTGTATATCAAAGGGCACAAAGTAGATGGAAGCCCGAGAAAGATGGCTCTCCCCGGAGCCCGTGCCTGATGAACCTTGGTATTTAATAAGATAGGAAAAGAGCTTGGCAGACTCCTGAGAATTTCTTCAGAAAGAGAAATCTGATTCACACAGCGAGATAAAGAATATGTTACACTTTATACTGACACAACAGAGGTAGTTATTTAAACCAACGTGAAGAGGTGTTCTGCAAGCAGACGCCACTAGCAAGAAACTAAAGATGAGCAAACTGGATTTGCATGGGACTTGGCCAATATTTGCACTCTTAGGACAACCACAGACAGATCTGGAAATGGAAATAAATGATAATGCCTTTTAAAGGATTGTTTAAATGCTTTGATCTGGTTTCAATAATTATAAAATTCTCAACTTCTCAAGTTTTTTATTTCGCCTTTCATCAACATGCTAATGACAATTTTTTTATGAAGCCTATTATTTTTTATTGCCAACCTTATTTGAAACCAAGTGGTGCCATCATGGGCTCTCTTTTCTACTTTAATGTAGTGAAGGTAGGTCAGTGCTGGTGGGAGGGATTGGAATGGTTTTGTACAAAGCTTTCTGTCCTCCTGCCACAAAACTTCTTTTACGAACCCTAAGCAGATGCAAGAAGGGTTGGCCAATTGGTGACATTTTGCAAATAATAAATGCCTTGATTGGGGATGTCGGGGAGGTGATGGAATTTTTCCGATGGTCTTGCTCTTATTTCTTGATTTGCCCCCAGGAAAGCAAGAGAAGATATATCTCAACAATGGAACACAGATGGATCAATTTTACATCACTTTCTATCCCAGTGATAATGGCTACCAGTAGAAAAAGGAGCATGTTAAAGAGAGAATTATCACTTTGCTCATTCAGATCAAGGGGATACTGTCCTTGGAGAGAACGCAGTTATACTTAAATTGATGGAATTACCCCACCGCTCCTGCCACCTTTGCAACTGATGGCCATACCTGGTGCTTGGAGGAACATGTAACTTTCTTCCTTGATGGTGCTTTGGTCTAGGACTAAATAACTAGGCCTACCAATAGAAAAAGGAGCATGTTAAAGTGAGATTGTTACCTTGCTCATTCAGATCAAAGGGATAGTGTCCTTGGAAAGCACTCTCCCTGGTCCGGGTATACCTACCTTGATCGGATTGCCCACCCTCTTGCCTCATTGGCAACCAGTGACCATACTTGGTGCTTGGGGAAACACCTGACTTTCTCCCCTGAAAATGCTTAGGTATAGGAGCCAATTGCTTAGCCTGATCACTGTCACATGATAGTGAGGGATTGATGCCACCACCCCCCTTAGAGGCTCTTGGGTAGGTGATGGAGCTCTGGCAAGATGGGTATTGTTTTAAGTTGGCCCTTAACATGCTATCCTTTTGCTCTAAATTGGCAAGGTGACAGTGTTTCTTTAATCCTCCAATGGGACACAAATACCAATACAAAACCAGGGCCCCACCCTTACCCCTTTGTTTCCAAACTCAATTTAAAAAAGGTCTCCGGCACATTTAAGGATTTTGCTACACATGCACTTTAACTTACAAATCTTTTCATAGTACCTCTATGCATCTTTCAACAGTGCGGTTAGATATTTTCATCGGCGTTGCCCTTTCAATTACGAGGAAGGCGGCACCGCATTAAGACGATCTTTCTCAAGATGGCTGATACGAACTGCGCACTGCAATTAGGGCTTTACACAAGCTAGTTCTACGTTATTAATCCAAGACTTTTCAAAACGGCATGACAGCTACACTTTTAGGCTCCTATATTAGGAAGGGAACTGTATTTTCTTCTTAGAAAATCTTATCCACCAGATTACAGCTATATCAAGACATTTCATATTTAGAAGGCTAATTCAACTTGCAGAGCTCAAAAAGGATTTGATCTGTGGTATTAAAGCGTTGATGATTGAAGCGAGCTGGTGACGTTTTGCCTAAATTATTGATTTATTTCTTACTGTAATCTGAGGAATGAAAGCCTGCTCACATCCTATTTAGAGGTTCTGCATTCATGTTTTGACACGTGTCACTGCAGCTTACACAATAATAACACCGCTGCTTGCAGATTTGGCTCTGCGGCCTGATGGAATGTGGAGGAGATGCCGCAGGCCAGGAGCTGGATGTGGCCTTCACGTGACCTTATAGCCGCCCTTATTTAGACCCGGATACCTCTGCAGTTTCAGCGTTATTTAACAAAATAATCAGAAATGCCGTAGCTTCTAACTGTACCGTTTTGAAAGATGTCATCCTTTTGGTAAACTCTCCGTTGTTCCTTTTTATATTCAAATGGAGATTTTCTCAAACCTGGAGCTGTGTTTCTCAATCTTTTTAACATGGGGAACCCATGAAATAATTTTAAGGTCCTCTGGAAACCTCTACTATAATTACTATATCCACAGCTCACAGTACTTTGGCTTAGTAGTAATTGGGAGCAATGGGCTTGATTTACTAAAGCTCTCCAAGGCTGGAGAGGATACCTTTTCAACATTGAAGCTGGGTGATCCAGCAAACCTGGAATGGATCTGGTCCAGGATTTAAAACATTTGCTAACAAATAGCAAATGACTTTGAAGTATTCAATGCCAGGTTTGTTGGATCACCCAACTTCACTGATGAAATGGTATCTTCTCCACCCTTGGAGAGCTTTAATAAATCAGGCCCATTGCCTCCTACATTGGTGGTCAACAGGAAGACTGCGACCCTTACAGATAGCCAAAAATAGAATTGAATTCACAAACTGCTCATTGATCAAGGAACCCTTATCAAACTCTGGAGAAATCCTGGTTAAGAAACACAGCCCTAGAGGAATCCATAAAAATATTTTTCTGGTTTTCAGGAAAACCTAACCCGTGCTAAAACCAAGTCATTAGGGGGCAGTGGGAAATATGTTTGCTATATAGGTGGTTAATGGAAGAAAATCCATCTTAAATTTGTGGTCAGAATGTTACACTTGCTGGAATTAAAAAAAGTTGTTGAATGTCGTTTGCCCTGATGAGTGGACTTAGATCTAGAATTTTGCTAGCACCATTGAATGTGTGGTCAATCAGCCGCAGCCACAACACCTAGATACATCTAAAGGAACCTTAGAGTTCCACAAATCCCTGGTTGAGAATTCCTGCTAACATATAGATCTTTACAAAGAGATATTGCTTTGATTTAGAAGGAGCCATTAAAACCCCAGTGTTGTTGACACTGCAATTTACAGCAGAACCAACCTGCCAAAGCTGTATCTGCAAAAAGGAAAACCTCAAGCCCTGCCATGTTCCCTCCCATCGTTGGCATGCTAATTTTTATTTTGGATTTTTCTGAGCTTGGAGCTGGGCTAGAAAATGATGATGTAACTTCTGTGCACATGCAAACAAATTACAACCTGCCCCCTACCTTCACCAGTGGTCTTTACCTAGGTTTGGACCATGTTTGACCATCTTCCCTGGCCAAGCCAGGATGATATAACTCCCATGCATATGCAATGTGCCGAGACTATACATTGACCCGCAAATTTTCGCTCAGTATATGCCAAAAAAAAAATGTGCTGACAGGCCGGAGGAAACATTTTTGACAGCTGAGATTTCACAGTCTCTTCTGTCATAAAAAAAGGATGCCCGTCAGCACCTTCATAGCGGACATTATGCTTTAAATAGTACATTTATTTACAGAGGTCGATGCGTCAGAACATAGAGCAATTCTCTTTCAGGTAACTGTTGCTTGAATATTTGGCTCTCTCCTCCTGTTCATGGTACAATTCCGAGGCTTACATCACATGTGCACACATTTTACTGCATGTTGCTGCTGCAACGCATGGTACAATGTGTGCCGCAGTGCCATTCATTTAGCACCCCAATACGTACATGGAGAAACTTCATCGGAGCTATTATACACCATAATATATTGGGCCTGATTTATCATAGCCCTCCAGGACTGGAAAAGGTAGACTGTCGTGAGAGAACCTGGGTAATCCAGAAAACCTAGAATGGATTTCTTAAAAATCAGTTGCTTTTAGTTATTGTTTTTAATCCTGGACCAGATCCAGGATCTAGGTGTCACAAATGATAGACTATCGTCACTAGTCTTGGAGAAATTTATTAAATCAGGCTTGTTGTGGAGCATTGTATTGCCACAATTGCTGCAGGTGCAGATCAGCCCATGTATTATAGGCTGCCACATTGCACCGAGCCGCAATGCAAGAAATTGGGTACAATTGGCACTAAGGGCCCCTTCACAGCTGCGCACTCTGATGCAGAATGTTAATGCACCACAATTTTTGGCCAATAAAGCATACAACAATGCGTTTGGGTTGGGTGTGTTATGGCACCAGAATGATCCCTAGGTATTCCAATGCATAGATGTAAAGTTAGCCTTAAAAATTAGAATGAACTTTCTTCTTTACCATACAAAAATATGTCTGATGGTAAATTCCATTTGTCTAGTTTTCTCTACATTCCTTCAAACCCATCTGATTCAAAAAAGATTAGTACAAGCCCAGAAATGATGCAAAAGTTAAAAAGTATTTTTAAATCACCTTCCTACCTTTGTGAAATGTTGACTGTCACACGGATAGCAGTTTTCAAGCCGGCTTATACTGAGACGTGAGTGACAGCGAAGTAATGAGTGTCAGCTGATCACGCCATCTCAGGTGTTGTGTGATTAATTGAGTGTTTCCCTGCTGCGGGGCCAAGGAACCGACAGGTCATGTTTTCCTGTTCATTGGTGAAAACGTAGGCTGGTGAAAAAGGCTGTGAGAGATTTTATTGCCTTTTTAGAATCACAGGTGGAATCATTAATGTTCTACATGTGGAGTCAGTGTGCTTTGTAGAACCCTGGCGATATTTGCTGCAAGCAATGCAACAAGCCTAGACCTTCCATTGGGTTGTTGTAAGGTTCGTCAGACCTTATGGAGAATACAGTTTGCACATAGGGATGAGGTTCAGGTTCACGGCTACAAGGGGTTGCAATGGATTCTTAAAAATCTTTTCATGAATTAGAAACAAGTGATACTGCAGTTATGAGCCTTTGCCCCTGGTCAACAGGGTCATATTGTGTTAATATTATTTAAAGATAAAATATTAAATCTGATTACAATTGGAGATCAATGATCAAACAAGTACATCAAGTATTTGCAGGTAAATTAAATATATGTAGTCAAATAACAATAAGGGAAAAAAGCATTTTATATGACAATTCTGTTCAAGGGGAGACTATGGCATTGGTACATGACCAGTCTATAATTGTAATGACTGGTCTATAATTGTAATGGTATGTTTATTGTAGCTGTGAGAGACAGAATAACAGCAAAGGAACCCTCAAAAACCCAGTGCTCAAAAGTCAGAGCTTGATGTGCATTGTAATGAGTGAAATAAGTATTTGATCCCCTATCAACTAGCAAGATTTCAGGCTCCCAGGTGTCTTCCCTGTATGCAGATAATGAGCTGAAATTAGGGGCACCCCCTGTAAGGGAGCGCTCCTAATTCAAGCTTGTTACAGTACCTGTATAAGAGACACCTGTCCACAGAAGCAATCAATCAGATTCCAAACTAGCCACCATGGCCAAGACCAAAGAGCTGTCTAAGGATGTCAGGGACAAGATTGTAGACCTACACAAGGCCGAACTGGGCTAAAAGACTATCGCCAAGCAGCTTGGTGAGAAGGTGACAACAGTTGGCGCGATCATTCGCAAATGGAAGAAACACAAAAAAACTGTCAATCTCCCTCAGTCTGAGGATCCATGCAAGATTTCCCCTCCTGGAGTTGCAATGATCATGAGAACGGTGACGAAGCAGTCCAGAACTACACGGGGGGAACTTTTCAATTATCTCAGGGCAACTGGAACCATAGTCACCAAGAAAACAATGGGTAACACACTGCGCCGTGAAGGCCTGAAATCTTGCAGGGCCCGCAAGGTCCACCTGCTCAAGACAGCACATGTACAGGCCCGTCTGCAGTTTGCTAATGAACATGTGAATGATGCGGAGGAGAATTGGGTGAAAGTGTTGTGGTCAAGTGAGACCAAAAATTGAGCTTTTTGGCATCAACTCAACTCGCCATGTTTGGAGGCGGAGGAATGCTGCCTATGACCCCAAGAACACCATCCCCACTATCAAACATGAAGGTGGACACAATATGCTTTGGGGGTGTTTTTCTGCTAAGGGGACAGGACACTTTCACCGCATCCAAGGGAGAAAGGACCGTCAAATCTTGGGTGAGCACCTCCTTCCCTCAGCCAGGGCATTGAAAATGGGTCGTGGGTGGGTATTCCAGCATGGCAATGACCCAAAACACACGGCCAAGGCAAAAAGGAGTGGCTCAAGATAAAGCACATAAAGGTCCTGGAGTGGCCCAGATAGGGGACCAAATACTTATTTCACTGATTACAATGCACAACAAGCTCTGACTTTTGAGCACTGGGTTTTTGAGGGTTCTTTTATTGTTATTCTGTCTTTCACAGCTTCAATAAACTTACCATTACAATTATAGACTGGTCATTTTTTTGTCAGAGGGCAAACATACAAAATAAGCGGGGGATTAAATACTTCTTTCCCTCACAGTATACCCCTTGCATGGTCTTATCTCACATGCCCTATGTTTGACAACAGCTTGTTTTTTACCCCTACCAAGGGGCAGAATTGGATAATAAGCTTTCCTCCCACTGTCATTGATAGGTTGTTCACAAAGCGGTTTGTCACTCATTCGGGGATCTGTCACTAGGGGCTATGGACCGGATTTCTATGTCACTAGGGGGTAATCACTGGTGGTGTGTCATTAGGTGGGGGTCTGTTTCCTTTTTAACAAGGTATGCCTATTTGCTGATGAATATTGAAATAGCTTGTATATTACCCTTATATAAGGGCAAAAGTGGATAACAAGCTTTACCCCCATTGTTATTAATGAATCGGTCACTAAGGGGTCTGTCACTGGTGTATCTGTCACTAAGGGGTCTGGACCTGGTTTGTATGTCACTAAGGGGTTCAGCACTCGCTGATGGTTCTGTCCATGGGGTATTCAGTCACTAGGGGGTCCGGACCTGATTTGTATGTCACTAGGGGGTAGGTCACTTGCTGATGGGACTGTCACTGGTGGTCTGTCAATCTTCTAAATTGTAAGCTCCTCAGGGCAGGGTCCTCTCCTCCTGTGTCACTGTCTGTATTTGTCTGTCATTTGCAACCCCCATTTAATGTACAGCGCTGTGTAATATGTTGGAACTACAAATCCTGTTTATTAATAATAATAACAAAGTGGGGATCTCTTGTTTTTTTAACCAGGTACACATACAGTAGTTACTGAAATAGCTTGCTTATTACCTTTACATAGGGGAAGAAGTGGATAACAAGCTTCACCCCCATTATCATTATTGCGCCAATCACTAAGAGTTCTAGACCAGATTTTTATGTCACCAAGGGGTTCATCACTAACTGATGGGTTTGTCACTGTGGGTTCTGTCACTAGTGGGTCTGGACCTGACTGGTATGTCACTAAGGGGTTCATTACTTGCTAATGGGTCTGTCACTGAGGGTCTAGACCTGATTTCTATGTCACTAAAGGGTTCACCACTCGATGACGGGTATGTCACTGGGGGTCTGTCAATGGATGGGGAAGTTTTTCCTTTTTTAGTTCAAACTTTTTGATACACATGTTTCTAAATTGCTGCAGAGTGTTACAAACTAAATATTTTCCGGTGCAATGTTATACCTTAAAAAAGAAATATGTAAAAAAAACAAATTGTCCCAGCTGCATTATCCATCACTCCGTAGATGGCTGCTGATGCGCGTTCAGCTTTTATCTAAAAGATGTTTACAAACTAGCGGTGATAGTAAAAAATATTTCCTTCCTTCAACAAAAATATCCTTTTGTGAATAACAACATGATTATTTTTCTTTTTTTAGCATCCCAAAGCCCCCAGCCTTGAACTCCTACTAGCGTTTATGTGCAGCTGGTTAAAAAAATACTTGTTGAAGCCGATCGATAGATATTAACAATTCATATATCAGCGTATAATATGCGCGCTCATCCATAATTCATAGGCGGCAGAGATACTCGCTGAGAAAAGGCTGAATCTTTTACATCATCCATTTAGAACTCGCTTAGCCGCCTTTGATGTACCTTGTTGCATCAAAGTCAAAGTGTGTCTATTCTGAGCCGCGCAGGACCCGGCTTTGGCGTTTTTTTACTGTATGTGTCAGCGCTTGTGCCGGCCGTTCCTCCTGCTTTCCAATCCTTCTCGTCTCTCAGGACTGTCAGAGTGACTTATTGATGTTTACGGGTTGGAAAATAGTTTTGGAATGAAATATTTTTCCAGTTTAGTTTATGCCGTATTCTGACAACAAAGGCTGCCGTTATTGGTGAGCATATTTAAAGCTCATGTCTACGGTTTTATTGGCTCAACGTTTTTCATTTTTAGTTTTGGTTACTTTATCTTCTGCTTTTCACTATTTTTTTTTTACTTTGCCGCACACAGCGCAGCCTCTGGAGACGACCGCTGCAATCCACCAAGTCAACCAAATCAAAGCAACATTTCTGTATTGTGTTGGAGAGAAAGAGCAAAGGTTAGATACAGTGTGGGGTTTTTAATGGTGTCCATGACCCCCGCCGGAGAGATTTCCCCTTTATTCCTGACCTTGGGATCAGCAGGGAGCTAAAATTTATGGACTACTAAACCTATGTACAATACATATCTATCTATACAACTAGGACCACTATAAAAAATTGGGCCCCATACTAGGTTAGCTGTCTAAAAGTTCCAGCATTACAAAAGTCAATCTTAGTTGATTGAGGCCCGGTAAATAAGTACCCCTTGTCCCCCCTTACAATGGCAGCCATCTATCTATCTCACACAGACTGAAATACATATAAGAAAGCTTTTTTACATTCTTTTCCACCCACCATTCTTGCACACAGCATATCCCTACCTGGCAGGGTGGTGACCTTATTTTTCCTTGCTGCAGTTAAGCCACACTCACAGGTCTTGTCCCTCCCCCAACCTTTGAATGGACACTGAAAAAAAAGAAGCAGGGGAACTAAAAAGCTCATCTCCCTGCACCTGCCCCATCAACCTATTCTTTATTAGCCCATAGCCTTGCAACTCAGTTGACTGGCTCCATGCAATGCCTTTCTAGATTCCAACCTGAGCTCAGCTGTCAATGGCTTGCAAAAATGTTGATACCAAATCAAATGTACTTTCATTTCTTGTATTAAAAAAAAATGATAAAAATAATAACCTTCATTGATTAGTACCTGTGATAATTGTCTACAATGCTTTACTTTAAGAACGTTTCTAGCATGTAGTCATTTCTCTTGATTGACAAGTAATGTTTAATACATACAGAAATTCAGGATCGCCTTTTATTCTTAAACAGAAATAATAATAGTAATAAAGAAATATTTCCAGGTGCCGGCATCACGCCCCACGGCGAAAAACTTTTAAAGTAAATAATAGGAACTTTTTCTTTGGCATTCAAAGCTATTACCAAGTAAGCATGTAAAATATCTCAGTGCGTACCTCTCTGTTCTTAGTAATCGGCTAGTTAAATCCGAACATCTGCTGCTCGTCTGCTTTTAATGAGGCGAACAATATGGCTGCTCCCCGTTAATATTTATAAGGGAAAATAGGCACTGATTGCCTGGACGATGGATGGGGACCCATACGCTGCCTGCGCAAGGGACGGGTCTTTCTTTATTCCTGGGTGCTTGAAGTTTGAAGACACTTCCTTTCTTGACCTTTTTACCATAAGGGAACCCCTGAAATAACTTTCAGGTCTTCAGGGAACCCCTTCTATAATTACTATATGCACAGGTAACAGTATATTAGTATGGTGGTCAGTGGGAAGAATTCCTCTTGCATTGCCGGCCATTGGGAAGAATGTCACCCTTACAGATAGCCAAAAAGAATATTGTGGTCATCTATGCCACTGATTTCCGTTGTGGCCAATAAAGACCTATAAATTGGCAAGAGAGAAGGATTTGGGAGGTAGTAGTAAAACGCCAGCAGATCAATTCATTAATTGTTGATTATTCATAGAAATAGCAATTGGGTCAGTTGATCAAGATTATTATATCTCGGGATATGAAAGTATTGGTATTTTCCAAACAATATGGCATTTTTATTGAAATCCAATGGATGACATATTCAATAATTAGACCCAAAGCCTTTGAGAACAAAGACATGATGATTGGCATGCAATTTTTGACAAGCTTTTGCCTGCTTATTTTTAGCATTTGCTTGGTTAATGCATTTTGCTCTACTTAAAACAACGAGGAGCAAAAATTATCGATGGCCAAAGGTTGTGGTCATGTGACCATCAGACCTGTAGGACTCCTCTGATAAGATTTTTTAGTTCTTATATGGGCCCCTTTTTAACCCATTTAGCACAAAAAGCGTTTATGAAATCTGATTATGTAGGAAAAAAAAATCTGACTCATGATTGACATTCTTTTTCATCCCAAAGGATTTCATTGGGGTTAAGGTCGGGGCTCTGTGAAGGACTCATCTTGGAAAAATACATTCCAACAGTACAATACTATTGGCATTTCTAGTGAAATATAAAAAATGTCCTTGAAATGACATTGTTAGCACTTGGATCTCTTCAAAGTAACATGTCTGCTTTATGCATCTTTCATTACATTTTCAATAATTTAAAGGACCACCAAACCTAAAGCCAAACACGCTGTATTATATTCATCCAATGAAAAGCAGTTAAATGAATATCTTGCTATATATAGAACCCCTCCATCCCATCCCCCTACTCACACCTGTAGATTAATAGAGTTCACATGATATTGGTTTGCTATACAGCTTTTTGCATTACATTTGCTGCCAAACTGGTTCATTTGAGTGGTTATAATACCATTTAATGTAAAGTATACTGGTTTTTGATCAATTTTCTTTTCTTTTTTTTTTTGTAAAATCATCAAATGCTGCTGTTTTATATTATTTTATGGATATATATATACATATATATAAAATTTTATTTTACAATATACTGTACAAGGCAAATCAATGACATTCAGTTTACAATGCATGCTAGGTTTACTAAAAATAAAGGTTACCATTACCTGTATGCATAGAAGAACCCTGTGGCTAGCTGGCTGCAGACTTTAATCTCTGTATTTTGTTCTTGTGAATTCAGTCCCCTAAATTGGAGTGCCCTATAGTAATATTAGTGAAAATGTAGACATGGAATCACTTGATACCATTGTGGTTCATTTCACTGGATAAAAAAATTGATATCATATTGAATGCAAGGTTGACCACGGCGCCAGCTAGTGGTGGGTTGATACTTTTGCCCCCCCCCCCCCCCCCCACATGTTCACCAGCCTTGCAAGAGCTGCTGATTCCCCTTTCTACTCCTTTGCAGAACAGGAAAAAGAAGCATGGAATAATACCCACAGCTACCTGTCCGATGCCCCCGTAATGTGATGTCGCAGAGGAATCTAATGATTCAGGTAGCTATGACTGGCATCCCATGCTTCCTTGTGTTGCTCTGCATATAGAAAAAAAGGGGAACCACTGGCTCTTCATTTACAGGGTGGCCAGTTTGGGACGCCTAGGATCTCCTAATGCTGCCATGCAGCCTTATTAAAAGAGAATTCCAGGACACCCCGTAAGCTAAAACTTTAGGTGCAAAACATAAAACGTTGTCACTCTATTACAGGAAGAAGGAAATAATGAATTATCATAAAGGATCACCAGGATTACAGAAGCTAAAACTGTTCAAATAATTCAGTATTGACAAATTGCATCATAATTACAACCTTGAATAGGGCTAAACATCCACAACTCCTCATGCTTTTTGTAACCAATATAGTGCTTCCCACTTCTTTGCTGTACTGTGCTCTACAAAACTTTCCAGCAAAAACTTTCAACAAGTTCAGCAGAGGTTGCTGGAAATGAGTCTCTGGCCCCCGACAGCTCTATTAGGATGCTCTGCATCAAGACGTTGCTGAGGCTTGAGCTCCGATGAGACAATTGTATCACGGCAAACAGGTATTCAGGACCAAGATTAACCGGGTGACACGGCTATAGACATGTAGCGCATTAGCATAACGCCAAGCAGTGTACAGTGGAGGACATCTATTATGGATTCCCTTTAATTGCTGTCAGCCGCGTGTCAGAGCAGTCGCCAGTCGCCTTTATTTTGCCTTTTCACTGAATTTATTTCGGCATCGTTCATTGTTTGTAGGTTGTTATTCCCTCACCTTGTCAGAGACTCCCCTGGACTACACAAGGTGCTGGAAATACAGTTTTCGATAACAAATTCATCTCAAGCTACTTGTTGGGTGTCAAATGTGGATTTTTTAACATTGATTTAACTGTAGGTTCACCAAAACAAAAGGCAAATCATACAAATCATTTTCCCTGGAAAGCAGCTAAAGTCCACAGAGAAAAGCCTGTCCTCTGCTTAAGTTCTATGAAGTAAGACCCTTGTTGGGTGGTCTCTCTGCAAAGGTCTAGCACGGCCCCTTACTACAGTCTAACTAGAGCTATCATATCTGCAAGAGCTGTACTGGAGGTCTGAATTCACAAGGGAGGTGCTGGACAACCATTGGGGAGAAGGTCATCACATCAGAAGCTTTGCTCAAACAGTCCACTGCCACCAACTTCTTCTCATGACCAATACTTCACCTTTGGCTATAAGTGACAAGATTGATGTAAGGCCTCTTGGAAACCCATCTTTGGCTAAGATCTCATGACCATATCTACTGCAAAAAGTGATGGGACAGTTGTTGGGTCTCTTGGAAACTCTTCTATGGCCGAGATCTCATGACCAATGCTTCAGCTTTGGCTACAAGCAATGAAACTGATTTAGGGCCACTTGGAAATCCTTCCTTGGCTCAGACCTCATGACAAATGCTTCTGTATTGGCTATACCTTACCAGATTGATGTTGGTTTTAACGTGGGCAAACTAGGCAATTTCCTACATTCCCCATTAGACAGTGGTGCAGGAAGCTGAAATGATGTGCATTTGGGGCCTCCACACCATGGGTCCGATTTTAGCTAAACAATTCCTGAGAAAGGTAAGGGTAAACTTCTTTCCATTAACTTTTATTTGCTTCATGCCTTTTCATCTCTATAGGTCAACCTTAAGTTGTCCGCCAGTCGACGCCTTTTATGTACTTTTCGAAGTTCAGCCCAGATTCAACTTTTATAGCCGTTCTTCTGTCCTCTAACGTCTTTTTCCTTTCCGCTTTAGCGGGCCCCATAGCGCTACTTATAGTGTTTCCAAGCCCTTTCTTTTTATCTCCTCCAAAATTATTATACTATCAAATAAGGCATAAGTTCCCCCCGACAGCTTAAAAACTGCTTTATAATAAAGGAGATTAAGTAAAGCAAGTAAAAGCACTTCTCCAAAAGCAGTGGGTTAGTACCGAGCCAGTAAAAGTCAAAAAATGGTTTACAAACACTTAAAGTCGGTCCCGTAAAAAAAAAACATACCAGTTTGGTTATTTTGTAACACCAAGGCGGGCGGTAGAATTTTCCGTTTGTGCCCTTCAATCAACGTCCCTCTGCTGTTTCATTGTTAACTGCGCGTTAATAGATTCTCCCGGCAGGAAGCAGGGTGCAAAAAAAAAAAAAAAAATTGTAGATTCACTAGGGCTGAATTTGTTTAATCTGCATTGTCAGGGGACGTGTCGAGAATTATTATCGAGCCGGCGCTTACAAATTCGCCGCCCCAAAATCTCATTTATCCCGATATTTAAATCCCTCACACAGAGGTAGGGGAAAAAAAATAGAAAATAGCATTTTCACTGGGCGACACATCAAAACGGCAATGATACTTTCTCGGAGAGGGAGAAAGATACGTTTAAAGCCCGGTATTGCTTTATGTTGCAGAAGCTTATTTCATATTAATAGGAATAAACTGGAGGCAGGTTTCCGAAACGTTTTTGCTTTAATGGCTTTCGTATATATAACAGGTTTTCTGCTAATGGGATCTCTGTCGTTGTCGTTTAACCCCTTATTTCAGCCTCAAATAGCGGTGATTAAAATGGTAATGTGGATTGGAAGCTGTCTTGGTAGATAACGTGGTAGCGATGGTCCAGGTCTAAGCTGGGACAATATCTATATCTACATCCTTCCGGAACCCTATAGAAAATAGAAAGTAGGGCAAGACACTTTCTCAATAATAACTATGCCCAGAATACACATAAATAAATCCATGAAATTTGTATGTTCATAGATTTCGTGTTAGGGTGTGAGTGCACCAGGAACTCTGGTTTTCTCTCACATCTTGATGGGTTTATTGGCTTCCCCAAACATTGGTCTTAGACTACATTAGAGACATATGGCCAGGGTGGTGACATTATATGGTAATCCCCTCTAAAGAACATGTAGTAACGTGACTATGGACCCACAGACTATGCCCAAAGCTTTGTAGATATGTGGCCATCGTTTCTACTTTATATTATTTGATAAACCTGAACATTCCTCAAAACTATTGAGTTCAGGTGGTTCCATTGAAGCGTATAGGACAACTGTGTGCTTCCATCCTTGTTTGGTGAAAGCCCCTTTTTGTTCCAGCATGACTAAGGCAATTTCCCTAAAGCCAGCTCCATAAATATGGTTCTGTGGGCTTGATATGGAGGAACTCAAGTGGCCTACACCAAGTCTTGACCTCAACCCTACTCAACACATTTACAATTACCAATCAAGTCATCTTGTTCAACCTCAGTTACCTACCTCACACATATTCTTGAAGAAGTACCAATATATTATGGAAGGTTTTTAAAAGGAAACCAATGTTTATGCCCTTGTTTTGAGAATGGTAAATAGATTTGAGAAGAACTGCAGGTCAGGTCTTCTTTACATCAATCTCTGACCTTACAAATGCTCCCCAAAGCCTTCCATGAGGAAAATAAACTGTTATAGCCAAAAAAAGGATGGGGGGAAGCAATCCATATGTTTGCTTATGAAATGTCTGACTAACTTATAGTGGTGTGATGGTCAACAAACAATTTGTTAGATAATTTGTTGAATTTCCCAACATTTGTTTAGACTTTTACATCAAAATAAGTCTAACAGCTCAGAAGGAATTAAGAAGAATATCAAAGACGTATCAGATAACAGCACCTAAAAGCGTATTGTATTTGCCAATCTACGGAACTTTTGGCTATATTGTGTATTTGCCACCTTTACATTTGTGTTAGATATATTATTTGCAGGTCTACACCTTCCATTTCTTCTTCTCAGCCCAAGCCAATGATAATTGTTTTTTACCTGGAAACCAAATGTCTATCCTTCTCCAGACCTTAAATGTTCCCACCAGTGCTGCAGCCCCACCTATAGAATCTATTATTCTCCTATGACTCTGATGGGGTCATGGTTGAGGACCTATATCGAAGGACAAAATCGACATTCTCACAGCCTGTAGATCAATCATGTGCTGCATCTACAACAAAACACAGCACAAAATCATGGGGCGTTTTCTTGCTATGCTTTCCTTGTCCAGGACAAAACTAGAGAGTGGAAACTATTAAGCCCAAGAAAAGAAGCAATATAGCGTGAAAATACATTTCTGTAGGAGGAGGATAGGTACCAATCTGTAGATAACAGGTGCCGTTGAGGAAGAACTGTTGATTACTTTGTCTATCAGCTTTACAGAACTTCATGGAAGATAAAAAAAAAACAGAGAAAGTAAATAAAAGCAGATGATACTCCATGACTTTGCTGCCATGCCAGCTTTCATTGTTGAGTTTCGGTGGAGATCCTTTTGGCTGACACCATGCAGTCTGCAGAGGTTTGTGGGACTCTGGAGAAGGTGGGGCTCCTGGCAATTTGGTCCAACACACTAAGGTAATATTTAATCTAAATTCTCCTTTAGTAAAGTTTACCTGTGACTTGAGTTGAATTTGGGTGGATCTGCTTTTGGTTCACACCAAGCACTCTGTAGAGGCTGGTTTGCTCAAGTCCACCTATTTTTATTTGGTTAAGTAGACTGGGCACAGACCATTAAGTGGTCTTCCAGACAGGAAAACTAAATTTAAATTACAGGAAATTAATTTTTGAAAAATCGATCTATTTCCTTAATCTCTTTCCATGTGTGGTATATACATATAGGGGAGCTATAGCAAGAGAATCATTCTCAAGAATTGTTCTCTCTAGTGCCAGTCCACCAAATTGGTTTTGCTGTGTAGTTTTGTCTCAGATCAGGAGGCACTGAAAAGTAGGATCTAAGTCCTGTCTCTATGCAGCCACCTCCTACCTTCGTACACTTCATACCTAAATGGTACATGGTGGAGACACTTACATGGTAGGGACAAAAGTGGACCATGCATTTGTTGACATCCAATTGGAATTTCCGGAACAAGGATTGTCATAGCATTAAAGCCAGATATTATTTTATTGAAAGTTGCAGATTTAAAATTATACAACAAGCTAAAAATATGTTATATATCTCACATTTAACTTAATCCCGGAAATCTGCCTTCAGCACACTAATAACTAAAACTGCAGTCTTACACTGCACACGCCGTGTAAAGCCGGCCAAAAAATTCACGATCGAACAAATAACTACATCAGGGACCCTCGGAATTCATTAGCTCCAAGACCTACATAGCAGACACAACACAATTATATAAAGAGGAGGATTTTTTAGTCTCTCCCTGTTCTGGGTCACCACAAAAGGCCAAGTCAAGTTAACATTTTACAGGTGACACAGATAAAGAAAATCCAGTAAGAGAGCATGCTGCTACCTTTCCATCCGAGACACCGAGAACCAACGCGTTTCGCCTATAAGATTTGTTGGCCCTGATGGAATAGAAGCAGCAAGACGCAATAATTCCTTTTAGCAGAGAATAGGGCAAAGCCATGACTTTATTTGACAGTTCGTCTCTATCGAGGGTAATTTTAATCCTGGTTGAACAGTGATCACTTTGTGTATGATGCAGTGTTTATCAGCCGTAATAGCCTAGACGGCCTTTAAGATGTGACGGTATTGATCTTCCTGCACTCATTCTCTGTATATTAGTCTCTCTTAAGCCCAGCCTCTCATGTCACCCGAGTATTGACTTTTCTGCTTTTCCACGGCTCCAAGAATTCATGGGTGACTTTTACTAGAGGGGAAGTTGGATCAAATATTACCATGTGTGTTGTAGGGTCAAAATGATAAAATAATAGGGGTCCTATTGACAGAATGGTAGGATTTCAAGGAATAGGAAAGTTGTGCATTTTTTTGGGCTTTACGTCTATTTTTGCTTGCGGCCCTATTTTGTTTAGTCATACATGTTCCAGAATTCCCATCAGTGTTCTCTGGAAATCCTTTATCTGGTTTCACTGCACACTGTGAGCTTTAAAGCAATTTGGAGAGAGCCTGCCTCATTGCTTGGATTGGGGATGTCCAGCATTATCTAATTTCTCCCTCCCCAGCTTGACTGTCCCTGCCCCGCCCTTTTATATTTATTGGATTTCAATTCTTCCAATCATGAAGGCGCAGCATCACATGTGGGTGTTACCTTGGAGAGCCAGCATGTTGTATGATGTTTGCACAACCCGCCCAACTGACCCAGGGCCCCTGGTAAGAGAGTCCATGGCACACTTTGCACCTTGCTATGTTCCACTTGTGCACAGCTCCTCCCAATATCCACCCTAATGCTTGAATAAGGGCCTGGGGTTCTTGGGACCAAGGACCCTGGTAATGCGGGTATGAGATGCAGAACAAATTACAACAGATGCATTGGTTGCTGCACTGCAGTGTGTGCTATTAATGGGATGATGGCGGCGTGTTTGCATTGCAGCCAAAATGACTGAACCTCTCATGGGGTGCTGCCCACTCTGTCCTCGGTGTCTCCTTGCATAGAAAACCCAATCTCCCTCTTTGAAATCCTTGAGTCCGTAGGAGGCTGATAAAGGCTCTCTATTGATTTGCCGCTCAGTGAAGCTCAGAAGATTTTTCCCTTTCTTTAGTCAATCACTGTGCAAATGAAAACATTCTGCCAGCGTCGAGCTCACATTTTTTATTCTCCCTTTCTGTTTATCTCTCCATCCCAGCATTCCTAACTTATCCCAGGGCAACTTTTAGCATAGTGCCAGGGGTGGACATAGGGGTGTGCAAAGTGTGCTGCTGCAAAAGGACTCCGTACCCTCCTCAGCTACGAGAAGCCCCAATCGGAGCTCAAAAAAAATTTAATGGGAGGGCACAAAGTTCATTCTGCACAGGGGCCCATTGTTTGCCATTGCCGCCACTCCCCAGGGCAGGTTCATGTGAGTAGTCAGGAGCCTTTAAGCTGTGCCCCATCCTACTTCCTTTTCTAGATTGACAACACTCATTGCACTGTAACTCTGGAGAACACTGTAGTCCACAGAAATGCTAATGATAATAGACAGCACAGGAATTTACTAACGTCATGTAAATATTGGCAGATCAGCAGCTAGGTTTTTTCTCCGTTTCAAACACATACACAACAGAACATGGTGTATTTAACAGACCGGAAAGAAGAATAGAGTAGAATTTCTCCGCAGAACGCTGATTGGTTTTAGTCTCTTATTTTAATGTAATTCTGAATAACATCCATTCAATGTAAGGATATTCATAAAGCCGTTGTATAAAAGAAACAAATGACACCGTATCTTATTGTATTCCCACAATTGGAGGCTTTTCTGGCGCTGCTGTCGTGTGTGTGACCTTATCTCTGTCCCTCTCCTGCATATCTGGTGTCACACAAGATAATCTGAGGGTTCACAATGCAGCCGATTGCCATTCACATCAATAGGCTATGCCGCACCATTAGCCATGCGTTACGCTCCACTCATCTGACTCTGAATTCTGATTACAGCAATACACTGACTGCATACAACGAGCTATTATGATGGTGGAACAAAGCCCCTCCGACACCAAGTCCTCTATAGAAGAGATGAGAAATGGTAACCTGCCAATTGGGGCCAAATTGGTGTTATCACGGAATGGGAATCACACATGGATTCAGCTATTGGCCCTTCTATTCCTTAAAGGGTCAGCTCATCCGAATGTAATTATTTTGTGGGCACGCTATTGGCCAATTTTGACATGCGGTTGAGCACAGTGTTGTCCTGCATGCTGAACCCCACCCCAATTCCATCCCACTTAACTAACTATAAGTGGCGGAGGAACGTTTAGGTACAGGATTGGTGGGGTTCTGATGTAGTTCCAGGAATTGATATGTCGGATTTTTGGTTGCTTTTCCTGTTTTAGAAGACCACAGCAAAAGCATTGACTTGTGGTACAGTTTATCATTCCCGGGTACAGTTTGCTATGCACCTGGTAGTCCAAACTGTATGATTTTCCAATGTAATGTGTGAAAGAGGCCCAACAATGGGATTTGCCTGCCATAATTTCTGACTAGGAGATGGGGGTTTCCAACCACCTTGGGGAGGAGCAGCAGGGTCTAGCTCTTCCTCCTTTTGCACTATGCAAAATTAAAAAAAAAAAAACGAAGGAATGGAAGGTTTCAATTAATGGACCCAGGTTTCATTTTCACATTTGATGCTCACTAAACCAAGTTGAAGTTAAACTAATTTTCGCCATGCCTACTGCTTGGTTTGCAACGTACACTTTTGATAAAAGCCCATTGTTAAAGTACAAAGCATGCACCATTCCCATAGGCTGGCCATTGCTCCGCCTCAACAAGCACCAGCCAATGGGAAGACTGCCTGCTGTGTGCCTGAACAACTGGTCCTTAGCCAATGTCTAGCTTGCAAACCATGTCATGGTTCATCCACTCAAATTTCTGCATAAGTTCACAAAAATAGAGGTTCTAAACCCTTAAAAGATAACAAAAAATAAATTAAAAAAATTGACAGAGATTGGCTATAAATGATTAAATTAATTTGATACAGAACGTACATAAGGGGTCTTAATATAAATGTTTTACCCTTAGATTCATGCAAAATATACAGATTAATGCAATTCAGCTTTCACAATTTATACATTTTCTATGTAAAAAATATGTGAAATTTTGGTAAAATTTTGGTAAAATTTATAAATAGATCCAAAGAATGTTCATATCTGCATTGTAAGTGGGGATACCCTTCAAACCCCTCCAGCTCCCAGTGACCTGCGGCTTTCAGCGTTTATTAGTCACCAGAAGACGGATTGTGGGATCGGCCCAGACAATGAGGGAACTGTGCTGAGTCAGAAACATTGTTGCGTGCTCCCCCTGCAAATCCCTCGGATGACTTGTGTGTAAGTTATACTAAGTATTCTTCTTTATTAGTCCTGGTAGATTCACCGCCCTGCTTCCGTAAGCATCCAGAGTGAAACTAGGACAGTTTACTGTAGATTTTTCCTTTGTTTGTCAAGCGCAAAAAAAATTCCTGTCAGTTTTACGGTACACGGGAGGATCGGCTGCTCCCAAGGAGGCGGGAGGGGAGGACTTAATGCAGATGTAAGAAACATTCGCCAGCGCTGTGAATCAAAGGGAAGAAAAGAGGACAGGCAGTGGAGTTAACCCTTCCTAGAAGCCTAGAAGTTACTTTTGAAAAAGCCAAATGGGCTACCTAGGATAGGCAACACATGCTGCACCTGTGCCAATGCCTTGGCATTTTTCAAAGTGTAATGCTCTCTGTGGACTACATAACCCCCCTCCCCCCCAACTTCACCACCACACCAGGATATGTAAATGACAACGCTTCTTTATAAAGCATGGTGAGTAAGTGTTGTCATTCTAGGACAGGAAGTGTGCTACTGGCAGGATAATCTGGTGAAAGAAATCTTTGTAACCACCACATCTCAGTACTGGCAAGCTGTAATATGTTACATCCAATGGAGGATAGGTAGACATAGGTTCAATAGAATAGGATGGAGTCAGGAAGATAGACCCTCTTAACCTCCCAACCGCTAACCCTGTATTTTTCCGTGCAAAAAATATTTGCAACTATCGATAACCCCGTACTTTTCCGACTATATTAAAATCTCACTTACCTGGTCCCGCTGTGCTCATCCAGCCTCAGGTCCGTGTTCCAGCGTCGGGTCCGTGTTCCAGCGTCGTCCTCCAGCGTCGATCTCCCTCTCCAGCGCCGGGTGCCGTCTCCTATACCAGCGGGACCGGTAAGATGCCGGCCGGCTTCTTACCTGGTCCCGCTGATCGTCCCACGTCGTTCTCCGTCCAGCGTCGGGTGCTTCTAACACAGAAAGCCGACCGTCGGAGAAAAAAAAAGCCGACCGGCTTCTTGTGCGTGCGTGATGACGTCGGCGCGTGTACGGGAAATTCAAATTCAAACTCATTCATTCATTTTGTATTGGATTGAATACAAACTCCTGTATCCAATCCAATACAAAATAATTAAAAATACATACAAAGTATGTATTTTGAATTGGATTGGATACAGGAGTTTGTATTCAATCCAATACAAAATAATATAAAATATATTTATGTGGTTTTGTCTATAGGTATGTGACACTAGGGAGGTGTTTTAGAAAAATATATTACTATACAGTATACCGAATTATCGCATTTTCAGTATTGGATTGAATACAAAGTCCTGTATCCAATCCAATCCAATCCAAAATAATATAAAATATATTTATGTGGTTTTGTCTATAGGTATGTGATGTTGGACTGTTGGACACTAGGGAGGTGATTTAGAAAAATATATTACTATACAGTATACCGAATTATCGCATTTCCAGTATTTTTCATTTATTTATGTATTCCTGTTTAAGCTGATTTTTGTGTTTTTCCTTTAATTTTATTAAAAGTATTTTTTTTTTTTTTACATGATTGTGTGTTTCAAACATTTTTTATATTCATAATATCTACTAGACCCCTATTCGGACATATTTCTGTAAGTTACAGGTCTACAATTTAAAAAAAAAAAATTCATGAAAACCTGTAACGCTTTTGGTACAGAAATCTAGACATCAGTGTAACGCTCAGGTGGTTAAGTCAACATAAGTCCACCAAGGACCCCAAGCCAGTTCTGCATAGGGGGCTACTCTTGGCTATGTCTGCTACTGAAGTTGATATACTGTAAATCCATAGAAGTTTTTAGGAATGCACTTACTGGAAGGTGTACTGTGCAACTTTACCCTTTCTACTTTCGGTGTCACTAATTGCCTTTTCCTTTCCAAGGAAGGTTTAGAAGAGAAGATCAAGTAAGTAAACAAAGCTTTCCCACAATCCTCTGTGGCAATTAACATGGAATAGGTGCAGCCAAACTAATTAGGACTCAACAGCAGCTAAGCAGCACTTAATGTTTTTTTGGTATTAAACTCATTGGGTTTCATCATATTTGAAGGGTAAGGTTAGGCACCATCCATCCCGCCAAATCTTCTCTCTACTAAGGGGCGTGGCTATTACTCAGCTCTGCCAGTACAGAGCACTTGAGTGAAGGAAGCAGTTTTTTTTTTAACGCATTTTATTTTCTACCCAAATCTTTCACAAATCATCCCACGCAGCATTAAAGACTTCAAAATTCTCTGATTGTATTGGCTTTCGACATTTTAATCTATTTTTGGATCCAGCAAAGTCATCATTGATATTTATCTGTCACCCCTGCCTGAACTCTTGCATGGAGTCTTAGGGATTACGCAGAAGTGCAGCAGATTTGTTTTTACGGACTGCGAACTGTCATGTATCTGTTTCTCGCTAAGCGCCATGTCGAATGAATCCGGTGTGAAAGAGAATTAGAAGATGTGTTAACCACTTAAGACTATTAAATGTGAACATTGTACATTGAATCTGCCACATATTAAAAGCACTCAGCCAAGTCACAAATTATCCACACTCCCCTCCCCCAAACCATGTTCACAAGACTGGCATTTATTACCCACACATTCTCGGCTGGTGACCGTGAAGCCAGTGTCATGATCGCGAAAATGCACCAATCTCCGGCACTGATCAACCAGGCGAGGAGCGACATTTAGTAGAAAATATGCAAGCGCCTTCTATCCAACTATTCGTCTAACAGGGTTCAAGTAGCCAAAATATGTTTTTATTATTTTGGATGTGGTATGGATAGCTTATAGCCCCTGGTTTTTATTTGGCATTGGTCTCATTGGAGATATTCATATTTATTTCCTGATCTGTAGACAGAGGAAGTTGGAGGAAATGTTACCATAGTTAGTTGCCTGTTCTGTTAAACTCAAAATATTGGATTTTCGCTTATTTTCATTGTTACATATAGAATGGTAAGAAAGTAATAATTGGAAAGTCATAATAATGACTGAAAAAGGTGATTCCACCGAGGCAAAAAAAGGAGAGAGAAGCAGGGGCAGAGAGGAAGAGAGACGAGCATTTGAGAGAGAAAGAGGAGCGGAGGGTAGACAGAGAGAAACATGTGAGATGGGCATTGGATAAAGTGAGAGGAGGATGAGAGAGATGGAGGAGAACATGGGAGAAGTGGAGCGAGAAAGGGAAGCTGGAAGAAACGAAAGAAAGAACGGGTAGGGATATACAGGTAGATGAGAAAAATATAGAGAATGTGTCCAGTAGAAGGCCCTCATTTGCCCTCCATGTCCTGGCTTGGACCACCTAGGAACATGACAGACATTCAAAAACCAACTGGGAACCCAATATTATGTTCTGCTTTTCCCAACAAGGGAATATGTTATGTTCCCTTTTCCCAAACTGTCCCTGGAAAAAAACAGCTAAATCACCTGAAACTCATTGGTCACTGTAGGGGAAATGCCCCCAATTCCAACATCCTTGAAACCCATAAAACGCCTTTACCGGTGCCTTTCTTAGGGTTCTCCTTCAATTCTTTTGAATTCACGATCGTTATCAGACCATATACTTGAAGCAGAATCAATTCTTCGTGTCTTTATAATCAAGAACTGTTTTATATTAAAATATTTTTATGCTCAGGAGTTTTATATTACCATCATATTTTAAAAGTAATCAAGTAACAAAGGCAAATGATTGATGGAGAGCTAAAATAAGAGAGGCTGTAAAACAGAGGAGAAATAAAGGATGTTAACATGACGGGTTAACACGTTGGTTTCCAGAAAGGATAGTGGGTAAGTGAAATTGTGGTGATCGAATCACATTATTATTATCAACTTTGCGTTTATTGTTATGTTGAAATCGCTGAATATAGCCAATTATCACTTACCAATTATTTTTTAATAGGAAAAGTGCTAAAGTGTTGGTCAGCAGAGGTCACGGGGCTTAATGTCATTCACTACAATGCAGGGGTAGGTACTTACCCTTTCATTTGCCCCTGTAGGCTTCTTCTCTGCGTGACTGGCCTCATACAGCCTTCTCTGTTAGGTACTCCAAGGTCATGGATCCTGACATCGTTTATTACAACGCAAGGCCAATAATTCTAGTAAGAGTCCATAAACCTGCTCTTAACCTGGCGCAGTCAGATATAATAAGAGTGCGCCAATGCCCAGGGGATTTCTCATTAGGAATATTGCGCTCTTTTACAAGTTTTGCCAATATAAGTACAATGACCAAAGGTTGGGGAACAAAAGGGGTTAATTTGGAACGTATGACTGGAACGGGATAGTGGATGCTCCCTTATTTCTCCGGTGATTGTGGTTATTTAATTTTACAGTTCCCCCCGTAGTGTTGCCTCTTCTTGCCCCTCAGGTTAGAGCTGTGCTTTACACCAAATCACGTCACCACTTCAATTACTGCTTAATGGACCGTTCCCCTCGCGCTCTCAATTCTGGCCGCAGGGAGGCCTGGGGGAGCTGTAGATAATGGGTGGGGGGATGATTGAGAGCAAAGACATAAAAAGTAAAAGATGGGGGGGGGCTGATGGAGACAGAAGCGGGAAGGGCAGTGACGAGAGGAGAAGGCAAAAATAAAGAGGACGACTGGACTGAAACAAGACACAGCAAGATGACTAGAGATTTGCATTTGTCTGTGACCAAACGCCGGGCATTTATTGAGCGCCCTGAGAGGCAGGTTACATTACCGCACTGGCTGCATGTACATGGCATCAAACTGGATATCACGCTGATTCCTTCGGATATTAAAGTGTCATTTCTCGACAACACCTCTAGGTTGGAGCGTCGCAGATTTTTTTTTGTTCATCTTTCATTTTCCGCTTTGTTTCTTCCTGTGCCCTTTATTAAGGTGGAACTCCAAGCGAAACACAAAATTGACTCATTTATATGTAAGAGAAGAAAAGCTATTTGGCCATGGATGCATTTCGCCGTCACGGGCGACGTTTAAAGAAAAAGTCACATGCTGTAGAATATTACACTTGCTGTAGGAAATGAAGCTTGTCTGGGGTAGCATCCTGCTCCTGTGGAGTCAGGACTAAAGTAGAATGGAGACCAAAGATAAAAATATTAGCAAATAGAAATCAGCTAAAAAACAATTACAGTTGTGACTATTTGTAGGTATTGACTTAAGCAGTTAATCAGTAATTTCAAAATGAGTTATTAGTATTTTTTCTTTTTTTTTGCAGTTCATTCTGCATTACATACCTTGCTCTCTGGAGCTGCCCCCTGCATTACCTTTTATTCACCACAAGATGCCCTCGGTTGTCAGGGTTGAATGGCACCCAAAAGCATTCAACCTGGAAGTTTGAGGACTTTGCTCTGATTGCAGGGTATCATGGCCCAGCCCAATAAGGGTCACTCACTATAGCACCCTTTTATCACTCTCCCTGCATTAGTATGGACTGCCTAGCTTGTAGGAAAAGGAGCAAAGATGAGGAAGACTCCATGTCTGTGTCATGTGACCAGTCTCAAGACAAAATGTGAATAATAAAACAAAAAAAGCTAAACATATAACCAATGGGGGGCACAAAGTAAGAGTCACAAGAGTGGCTTGTTTGAGGGGGGAGGCTTTAGGGTAGAACTGTAGCTTCCCATTTTTTGGACATAGCCCTCAATTATAGGTACAGCTGAGCTTACCACTTTCTTTTGCTGCAGTCCTACAAATAGCTAATGATCCTGCCACTGAAGTTCACCTAATGCAGCTACCTATGATAGGGTGGCAACAATGCTGCACACTCCTGGATTCAGAGCAGAGTTGCCACTCTTGTTGAAGTGGTGCCTGCTTGCACTAGAGTATGATTAAAAAAAAATGCAAGGGGCATGGCTATTAGCATTGCCACTGCTGAGTCAGATCGTTGTAGCCTGTCAATCAGCACCTAACCACACTTAGCCCCACCCACTGCTTTCTGAATTGACAGCATTGAACCCCTCCCATTGGAATCTGCAGTGCCTGGGAAGGGAGGCATGTGAGACACAAAACAAAGGAGGTAAAGGAAGTTTGCCTTTATGAGGCTCCTGCATCACATTGGAACTGGATTCTTGTTCTTGATATGATTCCTAGGTAGGCCTTCACATCATACAATTTTGATTGAGATTGTAATGAGATCATGTGATCAGATCATAACCTGTGATCCCATATGATAAACTTCACCATCTCAACTTTATCACAATTTTTTTTTTTGGCCATCCAATTTAAATTGTTTACACCAAAGACAACTTCAGTCGCGTTCTCCTCCCCTCCGTCGCCGCGTCCTACTCTCTCTCCATTCTGTTTTGGATTCTTTCCCCTAATCTCAGCTAATTACGTTGAGACATTTTCTTAATACTCAATTAGCCGGGACCCCTTTGTCAGTCATATCCCGTCTTCGAGGCTGCCGTTTAGGATAAAGTTATTTTTAATTGAATTAATTCCATCGCAAATCGCCAATCAGCTGCCTACAGAAAGACTTTCAAGTTGGTTGTATTCAGCGAGAGGAAGAGGAGGAGGGAGAGAGGGGGGTGAAGTCATTGTTTGTGTTCTCTTTTTATTAGAAATGTGAATGAAGCTGAGTTAAAGTAAATGCCCGAACACTGGGGAATAAATTACACACGAGTAAAAAAAAAAAAATTGCGTCTGTGTTATCCTAAGCAGCCAATCAGAGCATAGTTTATTTTCCAAAAACATTGCATTGTTGTGACGAAACTTCCAAGAACTTGCATTGCGGTAACGTAGGTTAGGCACGCTTTTCGCCATGGATTACCGTATAGATGGTAATTCTGTCCAGCCAGTCTTTTCTCTAGTCATACAAATCCCAACATACAACACTGATTCCCTACACAAACAGATTAATATACATTCATATTGCAAAAATAATCTCTGTGCATAAATATTTAATATCCTCGAAAAAGCGGCAGTAGATCAAGCATTTCTTATTATGTTACTGAACACAAACACCCAAACACGAGTGGCCTGTTTATTGAATAGATTTCTATATTTACATCTGTCCATATACAGTGTTGATTTTGACAATTTTGGTGCCGTAACCTGGGCATCTACCGGACCTCGCCCATGAATACACCATACTATTTCCTGAATCAAACACTAAGCTCCAAATTTTCAAATCAAAGCATCACAAACAAAAAATAACGGTATACTGTATACAAGATTGCTGTAAACTGGTTGGGGACCATGAACTGAAATAGTCTGGGGCCCAAGGTGTAATATTTCACCCACTGACATACATGCATATACATGGCACCACTGTCCACTGCTACATTCTCCATCTTTTTTTTTTTTTTAATAAACACATAGGGCTCTATTTAGGTTTTCAATTCTTAATTGAGAGCTACTTAATACTCCAACTGAACCTTATGTTAAAATGAGTATATCTTGGATGAAAGTTTGGTGAATCCTGTGTCAAAACATGGATAAACACACCCTATAACTGCATGTATTTGAGTATTTTTTCAAATCTTGCCTTCACATTTATGAGTTGAAATAACACGCTGTGAAGAGCATGCTTAACCATATATTACCACCATGCCTAGTAATGCACGGTGTGTGGTTACATTTCATTTGAATGACGCAGACGTGGAAAAGCAAGAAAGATAAGAATAGGCATCTGTGGGGGGAATATTTTTTTTTTCAACAGCTCAGATTAGGTCAAATTTCCTGGTGGCCCAAACTCTGGCCAAGGCCAGTCATGGAGAGCATGGACGATGACTTGTATGTAACAACTCCTTAAAGTATGCCTGGCCACAGCTTGCCATATCCGTGCCCTAATTGTGATTTGCAGTGAACGACTGTCATACCCTTCCATCTGTGCCCGTGTGGGCGTTCTTTACACCTCCTCTCTCCTGTCACCACCATTATAATTATAGGTCTGCTACAATGTTCTGCTTTTCTGCTCGCTATTTCTTTTTTAGAAGTCACCTGGATCATTATTCTACGTAGGAATGGAGCTGCAAAGCTTTACCAGTCTATGTTAACAAACCATTTGTTTCCTGTAAAGGCAGCTTCGAAATTTGGAAAAGTGAGTTGGAGAGACAGGTCTCCGTAGTTTTGTTTATTGACTTATCATGAACAAGTGATATTCACATGAAATAGAATGGTTTTTTGACGCTGGCAAGGTATGGAAATATATCTGTCACCACAAAGACCTTTGTATCGGGTCTTACAAGGTAGTGTGGGATCTGTAGACCTTCTTGGGTGGTTCAGCTCACTAGTTGCTGTAACCAGACCTGAAAATTAGAAGGTCTTTCATGCAAAGCATTGAAAGGTAGCTGCTGATCTGGCAATCTTTACCGGCACTGGACAAGGTAGGTACCATTGGACATCAATGACGGGGCACCATTTCCAAATACCACCAAGATTGGATTTCCTTTAACTCCTCACTAAACACCAGTAATGATGGGCATTATGTTCCTCCCACTGTAAACCAGTGATGGGCACCTCCCATTTCCCAATTAACACCAATGACGGGTTTTATATTTCTCCCATTGAAAACCAATAATGGAAACCTCCCATTCACTAATTACCATCAATGATAGGCATTATATTCCCCCTACTGAAAACCAATGATTGGCACCTCCCATGTATTAATTAATGCCAATGATGGGCATTATATTTCTCCCATTGAAAACCAATGATGGGCACTGTATTGCTCCCACCAAACACCAATAATGAGCACTATATTCCCTAAAATGAATAATGTTATATTCTTACCATTGACTACTAAATTATCAATGATGGGTACCATGTACCTTCTCCTGGCTGTGAATGATGAAAGAGCATGTTTCCCAATAGTAAATACCAATAGTGGGGTACTATGTTGCTTCCAATGCTTTTGACAGCAACAGTGGGGCACCAAAATCCCCCTATGGACACTGACCCTAATATTGGGGTGCTATACTTCACAATGGCACCAGGGGATTTATTTCTGCCACTGGGTGTTAATTCTGGGTCATTTTTAACTACTACTAGCAAACTTTTTCTTTGGAAAAAAGAAAAAGTTTGAGGCCCCCTGTTCTTGGGTATTTTATTATGTCTTGGTTACAGATATTCCCTCTAAAATGCAAAAAAAAAATCCAACCTGCCCTTGGTGGGTGTGTACCAAGGCACTTTACAGTTTGGTAGCAATTTGGAACCATTATTTAGACCTTCATAAACCATAATACATTATTCTTGTGTCTGGAGCAACACATTTCTGCTAAACTAAACTCCAAAGCACACAACCCCCATTGAAAAATCTTGAGAAACTTAAATGCCACCACTATCCTAAAGCACCTGCCATTAATCTGCCAGTAATTAACCGTAGCCTTTGCCGCGCTGAACCTGTTCTTTGATACCTCAAATGACATTTTCCTTTTTTTTGATTATTTTATCCCGTATTGTGGACATCGCAGAACTATTCTTTGGGCGATGATTAGTAAGATCACAGAGAATTGCAAAGTAGCAGATAAATCATTAGCATCTGCTTCACAATAGCTGTGTCGCTGAGGTATCGAGCCTCTTAGTTCAGCTTTGTTATCGCTTAGGTAGGCTGCCTAATTCTCTAAAGCAACCAATTTGCCGCTCAAGCAACATTATTATATGTTGTTTTGCTATTTTTTTATTATTTTTTTTTCCTCTTGGCTGAAAATGCCAGATTTGCCGGTCTGCGGATTTTTTTCTTTTTTTATTTGTTTTTCGCTCTTTTTTTTGTTTTGTTTTAGAAAACCATAGTTTTATGTGCTGTTGCTTAGCAGCCAACAAGTGAAGCACGGCGTATCCTGCGGCAACAAGATATTAGAGTGGTTACATGGCACCTGAAGAAGAGTTGATTGTTACGATTGGTAGTCTTGGGTTTTAGAATGCTAAGTAGGATGGTGCAGGTAATGGAATTGATGGCGCCAGGAAATTACATATAGATGAAGTATGTTTCAGTGAATGTTTTAACCAAGGGTGGGGGAGCTACTATTCTTTGTACACTTCAGTCTTTTATGACGGGAGTTGGATGTAGCCTTTTAGGGCCTTATATCTTCACCAGTCTCTGGTGGAGAATCCTACATTGGTGTGGCACCTCTGTGGTCAAAAGGACCTCAACTGGCTCTCCAAAATTTGTTTTCCCAAAAGAAGATTTGCATCTGGGTATGTTTGATTCAAAAATAAGAAAAAGACTTAGACAGGATTGGCATTGTAAGCTTTAGGCTTGGTTAAATAAAGACCACCAGTGGCTCAACCTCATGAGATGTATCATGCATTCGATCTTCCATAATGGGTTGTCCAACTCAAGGTCACATGAAGACCAAGATTTTCATTTTCTGTAAACCAGACCTTTTTAACATAGTGGAATCCTTGAAGTACCTTTCAGGTCTTCAGGGAACCCCTTCTATAATTACGATATCCACAGCTCACAGTATATTAGTGTGGTGGTCAATGGGACGAATGCCTCTTACATTGCTGGCCATTGGGAAGAATGTCACACTAAAAATCAATATCTTGATCGTCCTCTTTCAACAGTGAAAGTTATGATGTTCTTAAAATGATGACCCTGCTAAAAGTGGTGATTCAACTTGGTAATTTTATTCAGCCGATCAATATTGAAATATGTTGCAACTGTTTTGGTGGACAGCCTGGCCCCTAAGTGACCACTCAAGTAGCAGCAACCACAGACTAATCAGGAATCAGACCTTTTGTGTAGCATGAACTGTTTGTGTTGCTGGCATTACATTCTGACTATCACTAATCTGTGCCACCAGCATTAAAGGGAAAGGTTGATTGGTTGCTATAGACACCTCTATTTCTTACATTTTCAAACATGAGGTCCATATTGGCTTATTATTGTTAACAAAAACGCAGCAGCAGCCTAAAGAAAAGAAAATTGCTTTTATGTACTGGTGAAATTCATGCACCATCATTTTAAACTTCTATTAGGAACAGCAATAGGCGCTTTCGGTGAGCGGCTGACGAAGTGCGCGCCTATTATGTTGAATAGCGAGCGTTTAAACCCAGTGAAAAACCAGCAGAGTTAAAGGGGGGCTCTAGTGAATGACTTCAAATTCTCCATTCAGAGTTATTTGAGATATGGCATACCTTAATCTTAATGGTGCAAACCTCCTAATGTTATTCCCAAGTCAGGTGATGTCAGGAAAAATGGCTGCTGGAGTCCTGTCTTCCAAGTCATCTACCTGAGATTGCTTAACAGACAATGAAGGGCCTAATACCGGCAAGAATAGAGGGGAAGAAAAAGAAATGAAAGAGAAAAGAAGCAAAGACAGGGAAGGGAAAAGTAGAGAAGATATGCGAGAGGAAAGGAAAAAAAGTGAATAGAAGTAAGAGAAAAGAAGAGAAGAGAAGGGAAGGGAAAGGAAAGGAACGGAAAGGAAAGGAAGGGGGAAGAAAAGAGAGAAAAGAAGGGAAAAGAAAAGAAGAGAAGGAAAATGAAGGGAAAAGAATTGAAGAGAAAGGAAGAGAAACAAAAAGAAGAAAAGAGAAAGGAAGGGAAAAGAAGAGAAAAGAAGGGAAAGGAAAGGAAAAGAAGAAAAGAGAAATGAAAGGAATGAAAAAAAAATAATAGAAGACTAGACAAGGGACGGGAAGGGAAAAGAAGAAAAGGAAGGAAAAAAACTGAATAGAAAGGAAGGGAAACCAAAAGAAGAAAAGAAAAGTAAAAGGAATAGAAAGAAAAATATGAGAAGACAAGAGAAAGGAAGGGAAGGGAAATAAAGAGAAAAAAAGGGAAAGGAAAGGAAAAGAAGAAAATAAAATAAAATAAAAGGGAAATCAAAAGAAAGGAAAGGAAAATAAGATTAGAGAAAGAAAGGGAAGTAAAAGAAGAGAAGGGAAGGGTATGGAAAGAAGAGAAGAGAGGGGAAGAGAAAAGAAGTGAAAGGAAGGGAACAGAAAGAGAAAAAAGGAGGAAAATGGAAGAGAATGAAAGAGAAGAGAATGGAGAACAAAGTGTAGGGGGAGAATTTAACAGATAGAAAACCTCATTTTAAACATTAACTACAATAAAATAAAAATTTACCTAAAACCAATATAGCTCCCATTTATTTATAATATTTCAGGACTGGGCTATGGAAACCAATAATCAATCTGACTGGCAGGTTCTAAGCAGTTGAGACACCTAATTGGTGGAGTTTTTTTTTTATAGATAACTCACCCACCTTCCTCTGGTAAGGTTTAATTGTTTTCGCCAGTTCCCCATTTGCAGCCTATATATCTCTCTTTAAAGTTATATTATGCTAAGTTGAACTCTCTCTAGCTATGGAATCGTTGCCTACTTACGGCTTATTGAAAAGTCACCCTATCTGTTTTATCCTCCTCTCAGCGAGCAGTGGAAGCAGAGGAGCTGTGCAAAATTATGAAAGCGTAATAAACACTAATACTTTTAAAGGCCTTTAAGCATAGCTGCGCCTCTTTATTGTAATAAAAACGTTCCCTGAGCTGAAATAGGATTCTGAGCCACATTTGCAGATTATAAGGCAAAAGTGTACGCTTATTATATTACTTTCTGTGTTTTAATATACTCAGAAATTAATGAGGACACTAGACGTTAAAAGGATCTGCAATACCGCACTTTTAATTTAAGTAACCGGGGAGGAACACAGGACTTTGGCTGAGGCCTTTTGGATGTGATGATAGCTTCTTGTAAGGCAATATCATTTTCTCAACCCTCATTAGAGCAGAAATGCCTTACGCAGGTCTTGTTTCGGTCCTTGGCGATCCACAAATGGAGAATTGCCTACAGGGACTGTAGTATATTTAAATACAAAAAGACGGCTCTTTGTACAAAGGGCATGATTGGCTATTGCTTTTAATAATATTAATAATAATAATATCTTAATTAATTCAAAGTTATTATATCTTCTCAAAGATTCCTCTTGCATGAATAGCCCAATCTCAAGGACAGATTTTAATTGAAATACTGTTGAAGGAGTTGAAGCTTTTCAAGTCGAGGTCTAGGCAAGCCGCTAAATACACAGCTGCAATACAGTTGTGTGAATTCTGTTTAGACAGCGTTGGTATTCAAATGACCCCAACAGGGTCCTTGACCTCCAGGGAAGAAGATATTTAATTAATTAGGGGGTTTATTATATCCATTTCATATGTCTACACAGAGGCCCCCACATAATGAAATACATTAATGTAAACTATTTGAAATTCCATTCCATCAGTCTTATGGTCTAGGTAACCCTACAAAGCAGCATAGTTCAATCTTGGACCATAAGTCTCTTGTCAGCGGCGTACTTAGTACCTGATTTTTGGTTGTCCCTACAACAAAGCCATCTGTGACCTGGTTGTCTCCCTGCTCCAAGGTTCTCCTGTTGCCACTAGGGATACTGGTTAACACCAGGAGAAACTTGGGCTCCATGCCCCAGGTAATCCTGTGTCACCTGCCAGGGGGTGCAGCCCTAACAAGGAAGAGTCTGGCTCTTTTTTTCTAAAGGATGAATACTACTGGTAGTTTGATACAATGATGATATCCAATTACATACATTTTTTTCTAGTCAACTCTTGATCCAGGTTCCCTAGCTAGACAGCTTGACCAGCTCCTGGATCTCCGCTGGTGGTGGGTAAGGGTGGAGCATCAGACGGTTCCTTTTATATAGGGGAGGTTAATCAATTAGAGAAAAATTAAACCTGCTTGGTTGATCTGGCATGTCAAAGTCTGTAGAACAGAAGTTGCACTGCGTTAGCGATACTATGGAGTTAGTACATTTCTGTGATTCTAGATATTCTAGTAACCAAGTTTTTTGGGAAGCATTGTCCTTGCCCATTGAAGTACCCTTCATGGTTAACCAACAGTAGAAATAGGTACTTCAAGATTGTCGTGATTCTGGCTCTTCTAATGATGGAAGTGTTTTGGACCTGATTCTCATTGGCATTTTTCGAGTGAACTGACTACCTTCCATGGCAAACCTTTAAGGTAATTGAGGACTCCAGCCCACTCCAAAAAGTCTTTGTATAAAATAGACATTGCTTAAGCAGATATAAAAACTACATTCTCCTAAAAATCTGGTCCCATAACTAAGAATAATTGGAACGATTTTCTCAAAACTGCCTAGTTTGCCAAAGTGGAAGCTCTAAATTTTACTCATTGAGCTGCATAATTTTGTAAAATTTACAGGAAGTTTTTCAATGTATTTTCTGTAAAAACATAAGACTGGCATTTTTTGTTGAACCATTAAGAAAGTTTGCACAACCAAGGTATATTCTCCTATCTCTTTCCATATTATTAAATGCAATAAATGTAAAGAGGTCTTCATTAGGTCAATATGCACCGAAATGCAAAGACTCCAACTGAACATAATAATAATAATGCCCAGTATGAGCTAGCTGGACTAGATAAACAATTTTTTTTAGTGGCATCACTAGGGCAGCTCCACAACCTGGCTAGAAGGAGAGACAAATTGGATGAAAGTCCGAATTATTTCCCAGCCTAATCAGGCATCATCGACAGAACAGTAATCAAGCGTAATCAGAGGGTGTGGTACAAAATAGAAAACTGTTTCATAAGTGCAAACGTTTTTAAAGGAGAAATTCACTTGTTGCTGAAAATTGATAGAATATATATAAATGCTGCATGAGGAATTTTGTAATTCAATGATGTCATTTTCCGTAATTGGCAAGGAATTCAAATGTCGCTTTAACTGTTCTCTGTTCTGGCAGATTCAGCTGCACCCAGTGTGGATGGCAAGCAGGTGAGGATCAGAGATGCTCTGGATATAGAAAGGACGTGGAATACTGAGAGGGTTTAGGTTTGCTTTAAACTGAACTTCAGGTAGGTATAAAAAAGGCCAATTAATAAAATTGTGAATACCAAAAAAATAATTCTATTCTAATCCTCTATACTGTAGAATTCAAACTGGAAAAGGAAACAGAAGCCCTATGAGCCAAAAAGAAGTGCTGTAGTGCCAATGTGATGGCAAGGAGCATGGAGGAGAAATAAGTAGTAGTACGATTAAACCCCAAGGCTTGGGGTCAAAGGTGCCCAATCTATAGTTACTTAACTACAGTAGAGGTCACCAGCCTGGCCTAAGACTGGCTGGACAGAAATGCCAACACTTTGGCTGGCAAAATGACTCCCATATACATATATTTCAATTGTGTTTTTGCCTTGTGTACATCTTTAGGATGACCAAAGGGTTTTTTCGCATTTCCCAATTAAAGATTGGTAATCCCTAACAGATAATGAAATTATTCTATGAATGTAGTGTTTCCGATTTTATTAAGGGTAAAAAGTTAGTTTTTTATTTCTGTCTGCTACTGGGAAGATAACTCTTAACTTTTCTTATCTCTTTGACACCAGGACATGAAATAAGGGCAACGGGCTGCTTTTCTAGATACATGCCATATGGCTAAAGGTTTAAGGATGGCTGACCTTCTTAACTATATGAGCTTGGATGAGTTGGACATCCCATTCCAAATGTGTCTATTTGAATTTGTGCCCATTTCCCAAAACAATATTTGTGAGTTCCAGTACTGGATGTTGAGAAGACCTGGCTCAAAATTAGAGCTTTGTGAAGGCCACTCGAGTTGCGTCACACCAAACTAGTGAAACCAAGTCTGTATGGAGCTGGCTTTGTACACAGGGGCACAGTCACGATGGGTCAAAAAAGCAAAAAGGGCTGGAGGAGCACAATTATCTAAAACATTTTGTATCTTCTTTAATTAATAGTTCCTTTCACTGGAAATATGCAATCTCAATTATTTGGAATATCTTTGACCATATCGTATACTTAGGTATTTGGATATTTAAATCTCGAGTATGTATAGATCTATTTTTCTTTCTGTGTATAGGGTGTTATATTTTTATATACATAGGCGCAATCATTTTTGATTATTTTATATACAGAATGTTTTTTTCTGCTCAGTAGTACTGTAAATAAACGTTGGATTAGTTGCTACTCCCAATGGTGTTTTTGTAGCTTCCCTTAGAGTCATATATACAAGCAAATGATAAGCTATGAATTTATTAATGAATAATAGACACTTTTGGCTACATTAACAGTTTGTACCAGCCTGGACATCATTAATAGACTCTAAATTAGTCATTGTCATTCCGATTCATTTTATTGGGAAGGTTGGCAACGTCCAAGAAAAAATTGAAAAAAATGAGAAAATTCATTAAATGTTAAATCATTTACTGCTGCCCTTTAAAATAAGACACATTAAACCTGATACAGGCTGTGCTTATTTCATGCATTAACCTTATTCTCGTGCTCCCAGAAACAAGATGGAAACCTGCATAGCAGGCACTTTGCTGTACTGATGCAGCTGTCAAATTCCCTTCTTTTACCGTGAGGTGCAAAGACGCAATTATACACCTCCGCAAACTGCGTCTTAACGCTACATGGATGCGGTGAGCTTGTTCAGCTGTTTGGATTAAAGACACTCCAGCCAAATTGAATATATTAGCCTAGAGGGCTATGCAGCGGACCTGAGCTTTTGTATATCATGCTAGAAGAGCCTAAGTACACAAGTTAACTGAAAAAAAAAACATCTGGTGGATGGTAATTCAATGTTCTGGAAATTTTAAGAAGTCCTGAGATGTTGATTCTCAAAAAGGTATATGCCAAGGCCTGGAATTTGGCACATTTAGCGCACCCAGGTTAGTATTCGAGGAAGAGGATACCTTACATCACCTTGCATCAATCTAGGCCTAAAACTCTGAACTAAACCCAACAACTACACATTTTCAACCAAATTATAAATTATCAAAAAAGAGTGAGTGGGCTAGTGGTTGGAACACCATTGACCTCCACTGACCTCCAACTGAGCTTTATGAATGTACCATGTCAATGTAACTTAAGATTCCTAGGATTGTCCAAATAAAGGTACCAATATCAAAGTATATCTATAAGGCTATGTGCGGGGTCATCACTAAAATGGGCCTCCTACCCTAAATACTCAACAACTCAGCTAAAATGGGAAGGAACCCAGCAATCATTAAAGAAGGACCATGGCAAGATATGGAAGTAAATTGGTAAGAGTCATACTTGACCATTTTACCAGTGCCTTACATACCAGTTATCTGTATCACCAATGCAACTTGCATTTTCAGATTTCTGAGCGCGTGTGAGATGCAGTGAGTCTCTGCATAATGCATACACATTGTATGCTGTCCTTCCCATGAAAAGCTTAACTTTTCACATTTACAAGTCAGTAATATTCTATTCTCCTACAGTCAAACTTCTCTTTGAATCCACACAATGGTAAATGCAGGTTCCTATATGATTTACAAAGGATTACCACCATCTACCTGTGTGTTATCCCACATTGTAAGCCAAGGCAGTTCTATAGAGAAATAATATACCATATAGCTGCTAATCTAGTGTAAATGATTGCAACCGATGTTTCCAGTGACTTTAAACTCTGACTTTTAGAAAAATACAAATGTGAGAGGATAAGATCCTCAACGTTTGCTTGAACCAAAGCTGAGAAAAAAGTCAGACGCCTGATAAAATCCGTACATGTTCCTAATGTGTAATTTATTTGTGTGAGATAAGTCCCAGTTATAATGTCGCCATATTCATTGTAAACTCAACAACACGGTGAGTCACATGAAGAAAATCCCTGTTATTTATTTGTACCCTTGTGATTTTTGAATAGCTTAAGAGGAATGGGCTATTTTACTGCTGGAAGATAAAGAAGTAAGCTTCTCGTAGGAGCTTTTATCACAGCAACCACGCAACAATGTATGTGTGGTATCGGTCTATGGAAGAGAAATAAATGTTACAGAATGGCGACTGGATGGCAGCATACAGCTGTGTGACCATAGAGTAGAGGAAAATGCAATGAGCCAGCACTCCAAATTTCATTACAAGGTAATTGGTTTCAATGGGATCATTACACCTTCATAAAGGGGGCCTGTGAGTCCCAAAAATGTTGGTCCTGGTGCAGTTTCATATAATTTAGAAATGTTCTACCTTCTAAAGAACTGGAAGTGCTGGCTCATTATATCCTACATGATGGTGGTGCCACAACCTGTCTCACACCTGACCATTTTGTGTGACCTTGGAGATATGATTGAAGGCTGGACTTGTTAAGATTCCAAGAAAAGAAGGCAATAGTGTGGATGGCAGAGGCGCTCAAGTAGAAAAAGAGATGTTCAGAATCTTTTCATAAAACTGTATTTATTTCTCCAAGATAATTAAAATTCACTCTTAACACATTTTGTAGCCACTTCACAGACTCCAGGATTACCTGCTACCCTAGAGCCCTCAAGTTCCTGAAGAATGCAAAACGCGTTGATGGGAAATTTTAATTAGCTTGGACAAATAAATACAGTTTTATGAAAAGATTCTGAACCACCTCCTTTTCTGTTTTGGCGTCTCTGCTACCCAAGCCATGGGCTACTTTTTTGGGAAACTTACCAAGTCTCATATAAGACAGAATTTGTTACACCACTGAGGAAAGGTTTACCTTGCTCTTTGGTTGCAATTTTCACTTGTTAGAATTTAGTACAACTTTCTTTATTTTTAAGCTTTCTTCTTTCTTGGTCCTGGGCTTGTTGGGCATTTTATGAGATCCTGAATTTATCACATAAGGAGCCTTGATGGCTGCTTAAATACCTGCAACAAACATACACATAACCTTTATTTTGTATCATGACTTAGTATGCAGAGGCTTGTATAGCTCTGTAAAAATACATTTTAAGGCAAAGTTTCATAATTCTTGTTTCTTTAACTCTGTTGTCTATTGCATTAGCATAGCAAGGGTCAATTGTTTTCTACATGGAGAACAAAATATAACTATGGCATTGTTTTAGGGACACCAAGTGTCATTATGCTCAAACTCTACAAGGCCAATCGTCCATGTGCCATTTTGCTGTAACTCTAAGTGTCAGCTTTTCATTGTTCTAAAATCCTCTTTGTCAATACATCATTGTTCTGAAATCTCATATGTAAGAAAGTCATTGTTCTTGAGGTACGAGATCCATTAATTATTTCATGGTTCTTGTACCTCAAGAATCAGTGTGCTGTAAACCATTGGTGTTGGTGTGCCATTATAGGTGGACCATGAGAATGCTTTGCTTTTTGGATCTAAAAAATAGAAGGATTATGTTCCAGAGAACATTTTATCAACAACATTTAGTTTCTGATTGAGATTGAGTCAAAATTTACATTAAGCAAACATAAAAATTGAATCATTTTCCCATAGAAATGGATACATGGAACCAAAAAAAAATTTTTTTCCCATTCACACAACATCCAGAGCTATATAGATTGTGCAAAAAATGCCTAAAACGAACCCATAAATGATGATTTAATATATATATTTTTTATAACATGTTCGGTAATTAAATTTTACATTTTAACAAAGGTCTACACATCAGATTTAAAAAAGGACAACTAAGGAGGAATGGAGGGCTACAAAAAGAAAGATGGCCTCTCTACATGAGCAAGATTTGGGTCTCTCTTTCTGCTGTTTCAGGACCAGAAGTTGACATGACATCATTCTATTAGATCATAGACCACAAATGAAAAGTCTTACATGGGTTTTGACCGTTCCTACTTTTTATGAACATAAAATATATTGTCTGACCAGATCCGATTTGGATTGTGTGCATTGGACAAGGATCTTTTTGCACCAGGGTGGACATAAGGAGGTGCACAGTTTGAAGCTACACAAGGGTCCTAGGACCTCCTTAACCAACAGGGGCCCCTACAGTCAGATCCCGTGTATTACCAAATAGTGGCGGAACATTTGCATCAAGGGCAGGGCATCGCGCACATCAGTTCTGCATTTGTATTATACCATTATTTTGGAAAGAACTGTCCACAGTTCAAAGCAAGCAACCACTGCTGCAGAGCTATTATTCTAAAGAAGCCACACTTTTGGAAAGACATATTGGCAGACAAGGATAGACATGTGACACAAGAAAAACTCAAAAAGCCAAATGTCAATGCCAAAGAGGCAGAGAAGAAGATAGGTGAGATGGCAAGTCAACTAGCCAGAGTTTGGACGTAAGCAGTCGGTGTGGTAGGGTGTTGGAGCAGAAGACACAATTTGCATTTTGGGGTATTGCAAAGGAAGAAATAACATTTATAGCTGTTTTTTGTTGGAGTGCAAAACTTTACATTTCTGAGTTCAGGTTCACTTTAAAGGTTCCCTAGCCAATCAGTTTAACATGCCCTGGAAATCATAAGCAGTGCAGTCAGCATGTATTTCTTTTAAGTACCCAAAGGGAAGCCATTTCCAACAATGAATGCATCCAGCTTGTTAAAGTCTCCGGTCTCTGGTTTGGACTTTATCATGTAACGCTCTGCTTCCTGATGGTCTAATCTTGAGGTACCATATAATTCTCATGTCTCTACAGGCATCAGATAGTGTATTAAATGCCAGATCCGTGACATATTCATCTGGATAAATCTACACGTTGAATCTCAGCAGAACAGGAATATGTCAGAGGAAATTTCACCGGCGGATAGGTCAGCCGGATGCGCTGGGATTTGGATATCCTGCAGGTAATTGTTAAGTGTCTCTGGCTGTTCTAATCCTGTCTGCTAAATCCATACAATCTAATTTTGGGTGCCGAAAGCGCCTAGGAAGTAATACAACAAGCCTGGGGTGACAGAGACATCTAACAATAGATTTAAACTGGAAGCTCGAACATCAAAGGAGAAAGCATCAGAGGACCATATGGCCTAGATTCTATAGCATTAGTCAAAGACGGGAAGGTAATATTTTGTACCCGGTATGTGTGTGTGAATGTGAGGGACCAAAATATCCTGCAAAATGCATTTATCTATAACAAATGTAAAAGTTTTACATGCCTCTAGAAAACCTAGGGGTCGATTATCTCAAATTAATAATTTGATGATGGTCTCTGTTGGAGATGTGCATTCCTTTAGGCTATGTTTAGACTGGCAGTGAGGTTGCGCTTTGATTACTTCTTCCTTGTGCCAGTGAACTTTAGCCTTGAGGGAGAAGTTACATGTAGCATCTACCTGTGACAGCCCAATGGAAAATGTATAGGAGAGGCAGCGAGCAGTTCAGTACCGCCCGTTGCTGCCCACTGTCAAAAGTGCAGGCACTGGTTATTTAAGAACCAGTGTGGCTGTGCAAGTGGCCGAGAGGCTGGGAAGGTCCCAGTCACTGGGAGCCATGTGGGATAGCTTGATGCCATTATGGATATGACCCAAGCCTTAGTATTTTATCTTACAGTGGTGGTATAAACTCTCTTTGTCTCAATCACTTTCATTCTTTCTGCCACTTTCACTATATTCCCACCAGTGTTGGCTGTCACCACAATGTTGTAGCTGTCACCACAATGGGGAGTTCCTCAACAGAAAAGGTTTAAAACAACATTCATTGCCAACAAAATGGCAAATAATATAGCATTACAGTTTAGATTTACTGTAATGACGTCAAGGACTAAGTGGCTTGCATTTGTATAGTTGGTTCCCCATAATCTCCACCCACGCATGGCTCCAAGACTTTTTGGTGGTGCCATAATTCTCTGAAGTTCCCTCCCCCATCCCATTAGGCTTGCTTATACGTTTTAAGATCCCCCAAAACCTTACCTCTATAAACTCACCTTTAACTCTCTCTTACAAATCTTTACTTTGCCCCAATACCATTTCACCTACCCATTGTATACTTTGCTCTCACACATCTTAAACTGGGGGGCAGCAATCTGCCAAATTATTTTAAGTTGAAAAGCAGCAAATATAGTGTAGAAGTTTTCATTTTTGTTTCAATTCCGAGTTATCTCTAGAAACACTCATAACTCATTTTCAATGGCTGGTTCATTATCACACTAAATGGTACCCAACAATGATTGCTTGGATTGTTGGAATTATCCTTTAAGTACATTAAACATTGGCCATTAGTAATAGCTACATCTCTTGGTTGGGTAATACTGAATTCATTTTGGGCTCTTGTGGCGGTACGGCTTCATTATCATTTCTGCAGTAAAGAGTTCTGTATGGGGACGGGATACGTGGCGGCGTGATTGGCGCAGCCCTAATCACAGCTGTCCTGATTTTCAACATTAAAATAAGAAGAAATACACATTGCGATCCCTATTATTTGGAAACTAATTAGTGTATAAAGAGTTTCTTGCTCTGGGAATAGATCAGGTCAAATGATCAAGCAATCGCTGAAATCAACCTAAATTGCAATCAGTTAGAGGATATTAAAATTATGATCTGTGCCTATGAACATCCGTCTACAGTTCTCCTTCGTTAAAACCAACACTTAAAGTTTGTCGTAATGCCGCGCTTCTGATTCTAAGCTTTACCTCTCTTTTTCATTTAAAGCTTAACTAAACCAAAATTTGAAGGAACATTTTTAAAGCAGTCATGCTGATTAGTATGTTATTAGTAGTAAGTTGTAGGAATTACCCTTAGAATTAACTTTACAAATTCAAAACCCCATTGTGTAGTGCTTGGCTATAGCTGTGCACCCATCCACACAACCAGAACCTCTCTTGTACCTTTAGACTTCCTGGAATAGGACTTACCAATGCTCCCCACCTACATTCTGTGACTACAAGTCCTGCCCCTTCTCATAAGGACACATGGTTTCCATTGCAATGCAATAATGCTTGGGAATGTAGTCTGTTATCTTGCTACCTTGGGTTTACATGTTACCATCTGATTGACCCTCTCATCTCTAAATCCAGAGATGAATTTGAAATGTAGGCTAGATCCATTTAAGGTTTACTGGATCACACTGGTTCACCCATGACAGTCTATCCTCTCTAGTCTTGGGGAGCTTTGATAGTCTGGAAGTCTATAGGAATGCAGTGGGAACATTTGAAGAACTGGACTCAAAGATCTCCAGGTTGGACATTCCTAAAAAGTTTTCAATGCCTTCAAGTATATCATTTTTTTAATAGGTATGCCTTGCCTCTGTTGGGGCCAGTTTAGACCTGTGGTTGACACAGGCTTAACCACAGTCCCAATCACATTCAAGCAAATATGAATGCATGGGAACCATAATGTGGTTGTAGTTGTCATGGATGGTGGTGCAGCAGTTCCAAAAAGTGACAAGTCTTTTGTGGCTGCTTCTACTACTTCTCTTGAGGAAGAACTGCACCACAGCCACAATGGCAGCTGGGACCACATGCAAATTATATTACCCTGGGGTCAAGGTTTGTCAATCATGGGCATAACACCCCATTTTGCTATGTCACTGGAAGGAGCTAACCATGGGGTTTTCCACTGAAAGCATGAAAGCAGCCTTAGACTTTCTTCCCAAGAAAAAGGCATAAGCCTACACAAGTTTTTTGAGCAGATTTAGAACTAATCACCAATGTAATGTCTGAATCTGCAGTTTTTGCACTAATGCATGGTGATCTTGCCATGAAAGTCCTTGTGCCCTTTATGTTGGGGTGATAATTGTCTCCCATTTGTATTACTTTGTCGCCACCCTGTCCAATGGGTCGTTGGTCCAGACCATGGGTCGAGTATTGTCATAATGAGTATGATGGTCTAGACCACTTATGTGCAGGCAATGCAGTGCAGATAGACAAGAAATGTCAGAATAGCTGGACAAAACCAGCATCACCAATAGGTAGGAAAAAAGGGTTTAAAAGTAAAAGAAGTCTTTTTTTACTCCTAGAGTAAAGTGCAGAAAGTGTCACGTAAGGCCAGGCACTCGGGATATCTATTGGTACACTTACAGTCATCATCCCTGACAGCTTTTTGGATGTAGTTGGCATCACAGAGCCAAAAATACATCTAATGAGTGATTTAGTGGAAGGGAAATGAATGATCTTCAGACTTTGTAGGCTTGCTGCACTCGATCATTACCTCTTTCCAAATAAGACACATTATTCTATGTTTCTGATATACCTGCTCAGTTCTGCTGGCGTGGCTGCTCTGGCTCTCTCAAATATTGACAGGCAAAAACTAACTTATAGTATAGTATTTTTGGGTACATTATATTAAAAGCATTCAAACTGATGTTTAATCATATTTTTTCAATTATTTATATAAAATCCTTATTGAAAGTGGACCTGATTTGTAAAAGCTATGTCTAAACAAGGTAGATGGAGAACAAAGGTCTGGACAACAGGTCTACCTGTAGCCAAATGTTTACTGCCTAGTTCAGTACATGTGGAGATAGTCATCTTTTTAGGGACAGAGCTTTACCTCCGCATGTCAGAGTTGCCCCTTTGATGACCGGTAAAGTCATGATCAAACAGCAGCAGAAAAGGTGGAGGAAGCTCAGATTCACAGAATGGATGGAGCAGAAGCAGGGAGATTCATGCACTGAAGGTCCTCAGGTATGGCTTCCACTCCAGCAAGCAGAACAGTAAGCTGAACAGTAGTGACCTCACCAAATCTAATTCCAAATCGGGTACGACATCAGCCACAGGGAGCAGTGCACTTGCAGAGACTGAATGAACTCCAGTACACCTGCACAGGAGTTACATCATTCCAGCCTGGTCAATCCAAATGTCCAAAGATCCCAAAAAGGAAAAATAGAAGGAAGAGGAAGGACAGTTCCATGCAACAGAATGGGGACAGGTGAGATAGCAAGCTTAGTTTTGCTTTACCCACCTTTTCTTTATACTGGGGAATAAATTCAAGAGATAATAATAATAATATAATAACTCAGTAGCTGGATAAAAAGTTTAGTCCAAAATTAAATCTATTATAGAATACATTTACATAGAGGTCTATATGTTCGCCAAAAAAGGGAACATCTGAAAAAAAAGATGTCCAGTACCTCCAAATCGAGGACTATCAGACATCAGATCTTCACTTTTTAAGTTCACGTCCACTTTAATGAAAACACATCCATCAAAATTTTGTTTTCAGAGCATACTTATATACTTGAACTTTCTGATTAAGCCAGATAAAACCACTCATTCAAGGGCCGAATTTACCAAACAAATACATCAAAGTAAACACAGCAAGTTGATACAACAGACCTCAAGAGGAACAATAATTGGGCAGTTTTTCTCCGTTGCTTTCTTCTTTCTGCTTTTCTTCTCCACTCACATCTACTTGCAAGGTTCATGAACCCAACCTCACTAGACCATAGAACGCTTCGGCGCCTTGAGCAAGTTGGATTTAGCAAGGATGTCTGACCATTCTTTAAAATCTATGCACAGCCTAAGGCGATAGCTGTAGGTACTTCATTAGCACTTTGCTTCTTACAATATTGACTGAAGATGCCCATAATTAGGCACCATATGGTAAAACGGGCACCCGGCTCTGGTTAACCCACTGCTACGAAAGAGCTTTGGGCCTTAGTAAATAGCATAGGAACAATAAAATATTAATTTTCTATTTGCATACACCTGCAAAGAAAATGTCACTGAAATATCACCTGGAATAGGCTTTAATCACTCCGTAATGGGTTACAGGTTCAATAAATAAAATCGACAGAAAGCATGAAGAGTACCGTTTTGTTTTTATTTATCGACATTTAGAATACCCGGGGCCATGTATCACAGAATATGCGGTGCCGGCTTGTGGGGGAACAGGGGATATATCCATCTAGATGGATCAGAAAAAATAGCTTAGGCTAATCAATATTACAAAGCTTCTTCTCTGCTCGATGTGAGATAGATATATCACGCTAATACCACACTCGTATAATAGTGCTTATTATCATTCTATTTATTGAGTTGCAAAATATTTTGTTCCGGTGTACAGTCGGGAGAGCTGTGAGCTTCAAAATCATGTTTGAAAAAGGTTATTGGTCTGTTGAGTTTACATTTTGTGATTTTGGTTCACAAAAAATTATTTTGTCTTCCACTTATATTGGACCAATGGACCCAATATTTTGTACTTGCCTATAATATTAGGTAAGTATTTTGGAAACCACATATTTTATCTGATTTATGTGAGCTTTAAATATTAAGATTGCCTAGTTTCAGATTAATACCTTGTATGCTTTCCTTGAAAAAACAGAAATATATTGATAAGTACCCCAAAGGGTCACTCGGTCATGACAAGCCTAAGTTCATGGTAAAAATGGAGGCGAGGTGACCATGCCCATAGTCATGATACTATGGGCCTAAATTATTAAAGTTCCCCCAAGACTGGAAAATATATACTATTCTTGGAGTACCTGGTGATCTTGGGCCAGATCCATTACAAATTTGTTGGATCACCCATGTTCTCCAACGATAGTCTATCTTCTCCAGTATTAGAGAGCTTTATTGAATTATGTCCTATGTGTAGTGCCTTATCTGTGGCCCATAGGGAAATAATGGGGGCAATAGTGAGCAGTTGAGTAGGACCCGCTGTCTATTGTTCAAATGCTGGTTCAACACTAAGCCAGCATAGCGGTTAGGGCTGCTGCTGTTCCTACTAGCAGCTCTGAACAAATCAAATGTCATGTAACAAGACAAAAAATAAGATTACATGCAAAGAATAAAAGACTTGGTTTATCTTTGGCATTTCACCCTCTTTTAGCAGCCCAGACAGTATTTTATTAACCCTGAGGTCAAACCGGAGATAGGAAAGCCTCCATGGGGCCCTCACTGCCTAAAACTGGGCTGTCTACAAGGAGAGAATATAAGTAAATTACAACACACCTATCTATAAGAGATAAAGCTGAACAACAAAAAGACTGGAGGTTCAGATTGATATAAATGCCCATAACAACCTAAATCTAATAACCCACTCTCGTCATTAACTTTGTCATGAACCAATAAATATGTGGAGCTTCACTGGTCTTCTTGGGGTCAGGCAGTGTTTATTGTGAATGTCCTGGTCCAAAATAATGGCTATCTTTATTTGCAGCTCTGTTTATCCACCCTTGACACTCATAACCATCTTGCTTCATATCCAAGGCACCAACATACAAAGAAGAACAAATGTATCTCTTGTTGTTCTAAGCAACTTTCATTTTAGGCTAAGGGCCCCTTTAAGAGGGGTGACACAACGCCCTATCCGCAATGCAGTGCAGACTGTTGGGCCATGTAAACACAGGGTGATTAGGGAAAATAAGACCATCAGAAGCTTGTCAAGATAAAGAGCATGCATGGAGGACAAGGGGGAGATAAGCGGAGGAGAGAGCGCGGCGAGGGGAGGGGGAAGAGGCCGCGGCGGCCGTGATGGTAGAAGTAAAAAGAGAGATTAAAAGAATCATGGAATGGGATGGTAATAAAGGGAGAAAAAAGGGTTATAGTGGATGTAGAGATAGGTGCTATTAAAAGGACATTTAAAGGGGTTTTGTCACCTAGATATCGTCTTGTGTCGAAAGCATTTAAACAGATGTCACGGTAGAGTATTGAATCCTAACAAATAAGGATAAGGTGTTTATGAAAAGATAATTTTCTTTGTAATATCTGTATGTAAGTGTTAGGAAAAAAATAAAAGCTCAAATTTAATTTCATAATCTAGGGACACCCATCTACAATATGGCAAAAGACTTTAAATGAGACAAATAAAGATCTGTTAATGCTACAGAATAGAAAAGGCTCCATTTACAAAGCTAACACACCAAGATAAGAACATTTACTTGAGAAAAGTGAAAGTTATTCAAGCGTGTGAATCCAATGGGATTCAAAAATGATAAGCACATGGTTAAAGGAAACCTTTTTACCCCTGTGGTAAAGCTTTGTACAATGAGGGTATATACATGATAGGAAATTTTACATATCAACATAGAGGTATGAGTTTGGCCAAAGCCCTTTTCTTTTTCAGCATAACCCATGTCCCGTGTATAAAGCTAACTCCATAAAGGTTGACCAGGTTGGTGTGGAGGAATCAAATTGTTCTACACAGAGTCCCAACCTCAACCATACTGTACAGCTTTGAGATGAATTTTAGAGCTCCCATTGTGAGCCAGGTCTTTTCATCCAACTACAGCATCTTACCTAACAAATGATCTTTTGCCTAAATGGGCACAAACTGTACAAAGTCAAATCCATAAAGATGGTTTGACCAGGTTGCTCTGGAGGAACCCAAGTTTCCTACACAGAGCCCTGTCCTTACCTGTACTAGATATCCTTAGTTGAATTGGATTTCCAATTGTAAACCAGATCTTCTCATCCAACATCACTACCCAACCTCACAAATGATGTATTGCCCGAATGGTCACAGATGTCTACAGACACCCTCCATATATTTTTGAAAAGCCTTCCCAGAAAAATGAAGCCTACTAGGACCAACTTCATATTAATGTCCATGGTTTTGGAATGGTTTACCTAACAATCCCATATAGGTGTGATGGGCAGGTGTCCATAGACTTCTGTATCATATACAAAACTCCTAATACAGGGCTGCAAGTAATAAGGTTCAATAAATAAAACCAATGAAGCATTAAGGTGCTTCAAGTACACTAAGGGCCTATTGTTTCCATTGGGTCAGACCCTCTCAGACAAACATACAATGAGCTAAGACTCTGGGCAACAAAAACATTTTGTAGTTAGCAAGAACTAAGGTATTGCATTAATACAAAATAAATGCTCACCAGAGAGGGCAATCAAGTCCTAAATAGTTGTAGTCACCCTGTGCCAATAATTGTGAAAGGTTGGTCATCCCCGGTGTTGCCGAATAGAACATCCACTGCAGGTAATCAGCCAATCACGGTTATCACGTAGAGAAAAAGGGTATTGCAATAATACAAATTAAATGCTCACCAGAGAGGGCAACCAAGTCCTAAATAGTTGTAGTCACCCTGTACCAATAATTGTGAAAGGTTGGTCATCCCCGGTGTTGCTGAATGGAACATCCACTGCAGGTAATCAGCCAATCACAGTTATAAGATGTTGTCAATTTACGTCAACATTGGCCTTTGAGCTCCAGTCTGGTGATCATGTCAGTCATGAGATGGTGCTACTACCTAGTCTTCAGGCAGGAGAAAGCATTTCCCTTGTCTACTTCCCCCAATGATCAGACTGCAACGGTGTAACTTTGTATAGGTGGTAGACTCCATTGGAGGCTGTTTAAAGTACATTTTAGCATACAATAAACTAAAATGAAAAACTATATCTGATACTCTGTCTATCTAAAGCAAGGAATATAACATTTTCTTTGACCTGTTACTCACTAAGCATGCTTGTTATGTCAAGGCATGATTAGGAAAGACCACATAAGGTCCCAATCTAAATTTAAGTCTTCACAAGTACGCTTGTCCTCGAGTTATTACTGAATAAAGCCACATAGAGATTTCCTGCAGCAGCTTTTCAGCTTCTTCTCCCAAAGTAGTAATGTCTTCACAGCAAAAGGTAGACAGTTATGTCATTTAATTACTAAAAATGACACCCACTCACTAAATAGGTAGGATTTAAAAGCTTCAGAAAAACAAGTTACCCTTGACACTGTTTCTTCTATTGAGGAGACATCCCTTCACATCAGACATCCTGGGGGAAAGGCAATTGAAGTGCGCCGCAGGATATAACTATCTACTTTTTATTGTTATTACATGGACCGACGTTTTGTACAAGTTGCCGTGCAAACCTGCAACGTAATGTGTGGTTTGAGTTCTGCTTGATAGGCCAATGTTCCAGTTTTCATATTAAAGGATTAGGTTTTGGATTACAGGGTCATGGTCACCTATCTTTACTGAAGACCTGGCACTTTTTCCAGCTAGGGCAAAGTGACATTTATCTTATGATACGGGACCTTCTCAATGTTCCTCCACCAGCTGCCAGAGAAATAAACCCTATGTGTGCTTTAAGATTTCATACGTCATTGACCCTATTGCCTCCCCTTTGAGATATATTGGTGACTGGGCAATAGCACAAAGGTTTGTTGAGCTGGACCCACACATTTATGGCTATGCAGAGGGCAGGGATGAGGGCGGTGGTTCTGGAGGATACAAATACGGACCCCAAGTGTGAGATTATTGCTCACAGCAGTCTTTCTCAACCATTTCATACCTGCCACTCATATAGGTGGATAAAAAGATCATTGATGCCATACATCTGCCAAATGGAGTTGGGATTGGGGGGATGTAAGCATCAATAAATGGGGGGTCAGTCAGCCACAACTCAAGGAAACCCTTGCAAATTCTGAAGCAACTTCAGTTGTGAATGGTCAGTCTATAGATATACCTCACTTACTGGAGGGTTTGGAGACCTTGGTGTGCCAACTACTGCCTCCAAGCAAGCTGGGTGCTCAAGGTTCTGTAAGATTGCCTTCTGGAGCTCATTCTTGGGGAACCTCCACCACCCAAGGGGTAACTGTAAGGCACCATGATGCCCCTGGCATCCCCCAAAAAAGGGGCCCAAGGTGAGAATTTTTTAATTTTTGAATGGGGGCCTAAAATTAAAGCAGACATTGTCTATAGAAAAGGATCAGGGACTTTTTTAGAAGTAGATGTAGGCCGTCTCTCCTATCCATAGCTGTGCTAGTGTCATGTTGCACTCCCTGGTTCTACTAGAAATTAAGCCAACAACGCTCATGATTCAGAAAGGCACCAGGAGACGGAGTCTCAGCCTTTTGCATGGAATTCTTGCCAATTTTGGATATACTGCTACCATCTTAACCCTTCAGTGCCAACCCATAAAAGATAACCACTCCTAAATTTGAAAAAAGGGATTTTTTTTTTCTTTTTGCCATTTTACAGCAACACAAACAACATATCCTGTAAATTCTGCCTAGTATAAAATCGGATAAATACTTTAACTCAAATAAATAAATAAATAAATAAAAATAGATGCTGCCTGGCCCAGGAAACAATCGCTTAAGACCTTACCATTTGTCTGGGCAGGCAAAAAAAAAAAAAAATCTGATAACCGCAAAAAAGATTAACATTAGGCTGCTGTACAATTTCTCGGTTGGCTTCCCCTGCCCACACCATAACACACTGATAGCATATAGGGATTAGCCAGAAGCAGCCCCAATCCATATCGCAGCATGGAGGTTAAGTGACATATTGGGATGAGACCCATTATTTTTAGTTTCCTGTGAAAAGGCGATTACGCAGCCGGTTTCAGTCATCTCATTTATGCCGGGCTATGAATGCGGATTGGGCCCGGGACTGGGCATCGCATGAAACAATTACATGCATGGTTTTCTGCAACCAGACATTGCTGGAGGGGGAAATGGCAGGAAGGTGATGTTCTATTAAAAGAGGGCTCCGCTCTAATCAGTGTAAGCACAATTTGTGTCTTAGAAAATGAGATGCTACCAAAGCCACTTAATAAAACCAATTATCGCTTTTAGCTTTTTTTTTGGTATTTGAGATTGAAATAGAATTTGCAGCTTAAGACTCAGCCCAGTGGAAGGCTTCTAATCTGTACCCACAGATAACAATTCATCTTTGGGTTTGGAATAGGCTAAAATGATGTCATCAGTCTGCTGCAGGAAGGAGGAAGCATTTCCTTAATCTCCTCTCTCTATGGAGACAAATTGCACTACAGTGCAAAGATCATACCTTCTGCAATCCTAAAATCAACTTTCAGCTGGTATTTGATAATTCAGCCTACAGATAAAAAATGTCCAAATTAAATGCCACATTTATGTCATTTGAGTGATCACATGGGCAAGGGTTTTATAATTGTGCTTGGCATGTGCCTGTTATTATTTTTTTTAATTATGCGTATTCTGCTTGACTTTAAAGCACCAGCTCTTGCGCTATCCACAGTGGACATCCACAAATTAACCTCGTCCAAATCCCGGCCTCGGGGCCGCAAAAGCAGGCTGGTGGTATGTGCGGCACCGATAATAGATTGCCTGTTAATTAAAGAAGCCATAAATGTCTGACGGGCCTCATGAGGAATGAGCTGGACACGAGTTCCCAAGTCTGTCACAGTATTATTCATGCTCAGCAAATCCTCCCATATTTACATATTTTGTATATCAGTAATTCCAGCCATAAGGGTTCCTCTCTGAAATTGCAAAAGAAGAATTAGACCAATGCACCATGCATACAAAGAGGACCTGTATTGTTCTTGACACTGATACTATAGTCCTATGGTATGCAAGCACATGCTCTCATTTAATTTAGGGGCCCTTAGGGTGAACCTATGCCCATGCAAGAGAAAAAAAACACAAAGTACAACTAAAGACTTCTGTATGAAGAATTATACAACCTCCAAATCTAGCTAACAAGTCTTTCTTTACCCTGACTAAGCCAAATCTATTTGTGTTTCCCATGCTCCCCCTTCCAGATACTGCAGCTCGCAGTGGGAGGGGTTAAGCAGTGCTGTCAAGAAGCCAGTGATGTGGCCAGATGCTGATTGACAGGAGATAACGCTGATAGCCACATCCCCTGGTACCACCAACTGTGGTGCAAGTAAGCACAACCTACATGAGGCTGGCAACGGTGAGCCATGCAGCATTATTACCACCCTAGTACTGGCATTAGATGGACTTTGCTAGAGAGCTCAACGGCTGTAGTTGGGGATATACTGGGGCACTATGAGAAAATTGTAAATTTCCTGCAGCACATATTTTTGTGCTTTATTCATAGCCATGGTTTAACAATGTAAACTTGATGCCCTAAAAGAATTCTAAAAAAAACAATTCTAAAAAAGTCTAAATACTTTTTCTAGGTGCCTTCAAGAGCTATGGTCCTTTGAAATATATTCAGGTATGTTGGATGCCTAGTCCACCTCTGTTCTCTGTGGTTCCTCTCCCTGGAATCTAGGACCTGTGATGACATAGGGGCTGGCTGATGGCACCTTAAATTATGGCCAGGGATAAGGCATTGAACACACCAGGAAAAGTTGGATATTGTAGAACACCAATTCTCAACCAGGTTTCCTCCAGAGGTTGCTGGAGGTTCCTCAAACTATGGCTGATTGACCTCCCATTTGATGATGTCTCCATAGTTCTGGGGCCAGCACCTCTTAGATTGAGACAACTGCATGGTTTAAATTATGTTTTTGTTTGTTTATAAAGATAGTATTCCAACAATTACTTCCAAGGGCCCACTGACCCCCAATAAAATAGTTTTATTAGGGGTTCCCCTAGACCTGAAAATTATGTTAGGGATTCCTTATTGGTAAAAAGATTGTAAAGGGCTGCTATAGACTAAAGTTTGTAATTCTTGAAGAATGTGAACTAAGTTCTTGGTGTCCACCAATGTGATACGTATCAAGAGTTTTCTTTTAAAAACTGATTTAAAAGAATAAAAAACAGTACCAAGTACCCCAAAGCTTACGTTTGCTTATCTGTCATTACTAAAGGAAGATTGAGTATTCCATAAGACGGTAAGGAGTCCTAAATAACATGGGGCTATTGACTTTCTATAGGACTGTCACATGGCTAAGATACCTTGTCCTTCATACTCAGAAGTACTAGACTAGACCAGATATATCTCTAGTATCCCCATGTTAAATAGTGCAAATGAGGAGCAAACAACAGGTTACACATATTTTGTTGGTGATGGATGGAGGGTTCGGGCAAACCTGTCATTTGATAAGTGGGCCGAAAATGTCCAAGGTTTAATTAAAAAAAAATTACAAAAATTTGTATGGTCTTCTATTGGCCAGTTTGAGAGGTTTATGGATGTGATTCTGTTAATAATTTGCTGTATCTAATTCCAGGCACCAACATTTTAGAAGCTTTGGCCCAATAAATTATTGCAACCAAGGTCTAATTGATGGTCACCAATATGAAACTGTTGCAGGGTTCTCAGTTTTAAAATTCACAAAGGACTCTTGCGTTTCTTTTTAATGATGAAGATAAACATACCAGTTACGCACCAGTGGTATACCACATGCAGAGGCAGGTTATCATAACAGCAGCAGCCGCCCGGGGCTTCAGTCTCCGGAGGACCCCATGGGGATGCTAAAAAAAGTTTTGCCCTTCAGCTTTCTTTATAGTAAGTCGATTTCAGCTTTGCAAGTCTTTAGACTTTTTTTTCGAAGTTAAGCAGCAATGGCAACCTTGGTTTTGCTCTGAAGAACATTTTTCTTTAAAATAAATAAATAAATAATATACATTATAGTATAGCACAATTCCTGTCCTAGGCTGACAACTTATACTCATTGCATTGTTGGTAGTACTGGAAGCCAATAGGCTCTCATATAATGTACATTTTATGAGTATCTGGCTGATAGAAAGAGGGGACTCATGATGGACCTCAACATTGGGCCTGGTTTATTATTTATTATAGCTTATCAAGACTGGAGAAGATAGCTGGATGATTTAGCCAACTTGGAACGAATCTGGTCCAGGACGGAAAACATTAAACAAGTAGTAACAAATGATTTTTAAGATTCATAGTTCTGGAGAGCTTTAATAACTGAGACCCATTGAGGTGATGATCATTCTAATTACAGCTTGGGGTGGTTCTTAGCCCAGCAGTACTCATTCAAAAGATCAAACTAAGTTCAGATTTTGGTGGTTCTGCCTATCTGAATTAGAAAACTAGGCCAGTACAATTACATATTATTGGCCATTTCAGTAAATTTGGTCATTCGTCTCCACTTTAAGGAGGATCTCCAGAACACTGGTATCTCTTCCAAGCATATACAGTATTTTGTTAGTCTTAGATACCAAAAAAATGCCAACTCTGATCTGCCAACATTGAGTCAATGTTGATGTTCAACAAAGCTGATCAGGTGATAGATTGCCATGTGATGCAACTAATAGGTCAGAGGGGATTTTTTTGTTTGCACTCATCCAGAGCCAAGCACAGATTGAGTGCTCTGCCCACCAAGCTGTGCTAAAGATAACCAGGGAATTGAAGCAATCATGGATTTGGCTTTGATGTTGACCTCTGGTTGTCACAAAGGCCAGCTAGACGTGAAAAAAAAAAACATTTGCCCACGATAACAAATATTTCCTAGAATGCGTGATGAACATTTTAATGGCCATCCAGAAGTTCTATGGTATGAGGCCATCTAGGGAAATGCCCTAGAGAACATCTGAATCTCTTACTCATAATACCCAACCAGCTTCTTGCGTTCAGCTACACTGCACTAAAAACATAAAGTGAATCTCTGATGGATACAATATGCAGTGTTAGCAGTTCCTACTTTAGAAACTCAATGGCCCTTGGCCTTTAGCAACTGCCAATCCTATCCAGAATATATTAAAACTATTATGAAATCAAAGAGTCTACTCAGCTTATCTTTAACAGCTGAAAGAATTTTTCTGGAGAAAATGCTGCTTGGGTTTTACAAAGTGCTGCTCACTTGTCAGGTGGTCATGTGACTACTGCTGAAAGATAAGGGCTAGGAATGAGATCTATGAGGTCAATTTCCCATTTCATCACTGATCATGTGACTATCTTCCCGGGCTTTCACATAGGAGGAGCAGTAATGGGAACCTATTGCAGCTTTTTTCCCAAGTGTGTCTTTTTCACCTCTGCTATTATTATTTTCCTCTGCATCCTAAAAAGACAGTTTAACTCAACAAAAAAAGTATTGGAACTCTCTTTGAGGGGGTGTAAGACTGGGCCCTGTAGCAAGATTTTGGATGCTCTACCTTTTCTCCCTTCCCAGCACCACCATGGAGAAATCCCACAATGCAAAACCCACTTAACAGTTTTATTCTAACATTTGAATACAGGTCCTCTTTATTTCTGAATTTTATATTACCCATCACCCCATCACAGCGCTCCCTGCCAGACCTACAGCTTCTTGTCCCACTTCCCATCCTGCATAACCTCCTACTGTTATTTCAATATGTGTAGGCAAAGCCACAGCGGGCACAGATAGAAGGTGGTTTTTGAGCAACATGAAATACTTGGCTTGAGCCTTCACAATCTCAGCTGTAGGAAAATTCATACAGAAAAAAACATTGGCACCTAAAAAGGATTTTGTGAACAGTGAAGATGGATGCAGAAGATGAAGATGAGATCCATGCAAGGCTCAGTTTACTCCCCACAGTGTCTTTGCACAGATTTGGGTATGAGAGCTGTCAGTTTATAATAAAGCAGTTGTCACAGCGTATAACGGGTCCATCAGTAGGCATCAATGCCTTGAAATCTGCATTACTATCTTTTTATTTTTTTCCTGTCTTGCTTCAAACTTTTCATGTAGTCTTTTTCCTGCACTGGCAGGTGCGCGCTGTTCACCCCCATGCCTCTTCTAAAAGTTTGTGAAGTCACATGATAATTAATAAATAGGTCATTGCTTGGCCATAGTCATTGCAGCCATATGTTCTTGGGTGATAGGATTGGTGAGTTGGAGAAGTATTGGCTTAACCGTCTTGTATTAAAGATAGTAAACTGAATGCACTTTTTCCTACCTGAATAGACAATGAAAACCAACACATTTATGTTTCAATCATACAACTGAAAACAAGAACAACTTACAGTTGGCAACAAACCTTCTAGGAGATGCAGATGAACTGTAAGAACCCAACATGGCATGGCCTAAAGGCCTGTCCCTACCATCGGTTCAGGACAGACTTCCTGATGAGTGAAAGGGATGAGCGTAGAAATCAACTTGCTTGAAACTCTACTAGTTTTCATGTTGAATTAAATTACATTAAACTTCCCCTGAAAATTGACAAATGTCCCCGCTTTTGTTAACTGGGCCATTTGCAAATCAATTTTTGTCCTACAAAGAGTCTTCTGTAAAATATGGTCCTCTAGATGTTTTGATCCTACCAATTGTACATATAAATAGGGAAATTCTGCTTTGTAATAGTACTGGAGGATGGATGTTGGGATTTGCCATAATAGATGGCCCTGTAGACACGTGTCGGAGTCTACCAGAACTTCCAAATATAGACCAGATGGGTTACAGGGATGAGTGTAGAAATTATACTTGCTTGAAACTCTACTAGAATTTTGTACTAAATAAATTAACTTCAAATCTAAATTTGACTTTCCAACAGATTTAAAAAAACGTCCAGCACTCCCTTTTGCTGTCTTGGCCATTTAGAAATTGTTTTTGGTTCTATCAGGGGGACCACCAATCTACTGGATAATGTTGGGACTTGCCATATTAGATGGCTCTATAGACACGTGTCTGGACTACCAGAATTCTTCTAGAAAACAATAAATTCTACTGTATAATTTTATTGGATGAAGCCTGGTCTTGCTGTAATGTGTAACCTTGTGGGCACATCTTGATTCCACCTCAATTCTACCTAAAAGAGGAGAAATTAGGCTATGTAAATGTATATTAATTGCAATGTTGCTCTCAAAGTCATAGTTATCTTTTTTAAATTTGAATCAAATTTTCAAGCATCTTGGAAATTTTTGTATTTGCGTTTGGACAAATTGATGACAGAAACCATGTGACCATTGATAAGCTACCCCCCCCCCCCCCCAATAAAGCTGTAATAATGTAAGATAAAGGAGGCCATGGAAAAAAAATCAGGAGGCTATAAATTCATGAGGTTTTAAGTAAGTGTGACCTTTTCTTTTACCTACTTATTAGTTCTCCGCTTTATAATGAACCCCTGTCTGTTTGAGGAATAAACCAGCAAAAAATGTACTTCGTTTAGTTTTTAGGAAGCATGGACTATAAAGTAACTCCTAATTTCATGCCTTGCTTTCAACAGTCAAACCAGAGCCCCTTTTACGATAGATCAAGGGTCCATCGATTCCTTCCTTTTTAAGTGTCCTGGTATATGGTTTTGTACAACCATGACATCAAGTAAAAGCATCCTATTATTTTTAGCTATCATTACTCGGATTCACTCTGCTGGAAAATCTTAACCTACTATTATGAGTTGGATCATTTGTTGCGAATCACCACCATTAAGTGAACTAGTAAAGATGTCCTTGGGATGCCTTACAAGTCAACCCTCACAAACACAAATGATTACAAAGGCTTAAAACTCTGAAGTCACCTATTCATTAAGGACATAAAAAACCATCATCAATCCTAAATAGTCGGTGGCTACTATGGGCTGTTCTTGGAGCTTGCTACACATATAAAAAACACCAAAAGCAAACAAAATTATCCTAAACAAGAAAAACCTTAAAAGGTTATTATTGTACAAATGTGGTTTGTGGAAGCCTAAATGTCTTCCTCTTTTTGTAGTATTTCCAACTCAATGGTCAGTGGCTATAATCATCAGTAGTACCCAAATTTATACTATTTAGGATCATGACCTCTGATGTGGTGATTTCACTCCCCCCACCACTAACCTCTATTATCATCAATGATCTCTGATGCTCCATGGATCCTTGATCATCATACTACAGATAACCTTATACGTATCTGATGCTACCTAAAGATGCTAGAAGGTTGGATGGTGGTTGAATGGGCTGCTATGCTTTGATCACAAAGAAACTATTATACGGAAATCAGTACAAAGCTTCTCTGAACATTTCATGACCACATCTGGATTGGCCGAATAAAGGTCATGTTCCGGTCAACCAATCTTCTCGTTGACTCCCGAAGCTTGGGAATTAGTTTTTTCATGGACATTGGTCATGATCTAAGTTTGAATACAGGTCTCATTGATCAGGCAGTTAGAAACATGGAACTTGGAAGTGCCTTATCCACACCACAGGAAACATAGTCGTAGCTTTGTAAAATCATACCACCACTGCTATTTGGCCATTTTAAATCTAAACAGTGCTTGGAGGAATTCTTTTTACTTACCCCAACATTAAGAGGAGATTGTAACTGTGTTCACTGATGTGTAAGAACAGAAACTGCACATTATTCAGGGATTAAATGTAACTTCTTCTTTTTTCTCTTTTTTTTTCTCTTTAAGCTGTACGTGGAGATTTTCACATGGGATTTGAATGGGAAATGGAACAAGGAGGGCAAAGCGGTTAGAAAGAGTTTTACACTTGAGCAATAATCTTTGCAATTTCGGTGAATAATGTACCAAGGTCTGAAACGTTATAGTTTTCTGAGCCCCCGGCAACTCTTTAGGGCCGTGTCAACAGCCGGCAATTCTCTCTAACATTCTCTTTCGCTCAAGCGCTTGTGCATGGCAGCGTAACTGGGAATATACAGGCCCCCTTTATTTGCCTGAAACCATATGGTTTAAAGTGTGTTTGTTGGAGGGTCTGGGTGATAAAAAATTAAATTATATTTCAACTCAAGAACAGAAATATAATAGATTGCAGCTTACTAGACCTTAGGCATGGTAGCTGTATTAGTTTAAAGGCATTCACCCATTTTATTATCACTTGGTGATCTTTCCAATAATTTACAAATAGTCTTAGGGTGATAACCCTAACTCTTTGTATTTTATACAGGGGCAACGCTGTTGCCGTAGAACAGGACTACAGAACACTTTACCTTTCTGTCATCCCCATGGCTTGAGGTCCACTTAGATGGCTGGAAACAATGCTAACTGATAATAATATTGGGTTGTATTAGATTCAGCATATAGGTATATATGATTTCAGGATTGCTTGATCACCCAGGTTCAACCAGGACAGTCCTTCTTCTCAGTCTGGGAAAGCCTTTTTGGATTAGGCCCATCATATAAATCCCGATGCTGGCATTACTTGGCTAAAATCACAAATGTCTTACGTCCTATTTTGCCACCCCTAACCTACCAAGAGGATATGTGCCACCAATAACTAGACAGCATAAAATCCTCCTTTTCTTTTGCCGGCCATAGGTACATGGTAGATGGTAGATTCAGCCCCACCCATATGTGCCAAATCTAGCCAATGAGGGAGTTAAGAAAGTCATGGATTTCGGAACCTGATGGTGGGTTTGGAAAAGTGCATCATGGATGGAATAGTACTTAATACTCATCAGATGTCTTAGGTTATGAGAAAAAATGTTGACTATGACAATCCTTCTCATACGCACAGAACAAACCCTCCAAAACGGACATTTGCACGGAAACAAATATACATATTACAAAACGATGTATTTGCTTGTAAGTCACCGCAGGGCATAAGAAGCCAATGTTAATTTAGCTGTTAAAAAAAAAATCACATCACAGCAGAAAACCAAACGAATGCAGTGCCTAAGGGTAGCTGGCAACGTTCCCTCCTAATGCCTTTCTCTCCCACAAATGGCGTGATTTCAGCCATATGGGCCCTTTTGAAGCCTATGGGCACACCGCTGTGCGTATGGGGGCGCGTACATCTTAGACCTGACACCTCCAATACCAAGTGCATGGCTTTAGCCGCAGCTCGTGATGTAAATAAGAAGTCACGTTTGGAAACAAGAACAGGCCAGCAGCCGAGCGAGCAGTCAAGCAGAGCAGAACTATTTCTGAAGACGTTGATTAAATGGGGTTCGGTTGTGGGTGTACTTTAAAGGCCAAGTGCCAGTTATTTTACGCTTTCCCATTTCGGATCTTCCTGCTGAGGCAAAAGAGGAGCCCTTGCTGCAAGCATGTGCCAAATTTAGGAAGGAAATATATGGGGCATTTTACTGGTCTGCAGGAGTTTGCTGGGGTAGTGATTGGATTTATGGTGTATGATTTTTATTTTATATATATAAAATACACAGAGGAAATATGTATATCATATATCTGCCAAAAGGATTTGTATTTATGTATGCACACTTCTGTGATTTATGCCGCTCTTTTGAATATCACAGCCAGCCTGATGACCTGACTTTTCATTGCTTCACTTAAGCAACATAGCTAGGTCACCATTCCACTCCCAGCCTGTGATTGGTGGAAAAAAAGGGGCCATCTATTCCGCTTTCAAACTTCATTCAGTGCGCTTGTTCTCAGAACATGTTGGACATTCTATTTCCAAAGTTTCTCCCTTTTCCTATTACAGACTGAGTATCACTGTGCAGGCAGACATATATCAAGCCATATTCAAGTCCTTATTAAAGATGCCTTTGTTGGGTGATGCCATGGGTGCCTGGGTATTGTCTCAATAACCCCAAAGGATGAGTTGTCAGGCCTAAAAAACATCTTAACCACAATTAGGACTTACACAGGGCCCTCCTCTCACTTGTCCTAGTGATTATTGGAGGGGCAAGGGATCAAAGGTAAAGTAAGTATAGGTCACCCAACCAAAACAATTATCACACATACCAATTTTTAACCAATGTAAAAGGAAGTACGTTTCTTAAAAAACACTAGTTGGTTTATTCAACCATTGGCCAAATACCTGTTCATGATCCATTTATCTGTTGGATACGGTAGGGGTCCGACCTTCATATATTGTGCAAAGGTGTCCTTGTTCTTCATCTCAGTAGTGGATTAAGACAGAATGGGGCTCTAGGTAAGGTGACAACTTCCCCCCCCCACACCACCCTAACTGAAAAATGATCCAAATCTGTGGTTAATCCATGTGATCCAAGCGCACAGTTCTCCATTTCCATTGTCCATAATAGTTTTGCCCATTCCATTTGACACCATATGCCTTTATGCAGCCTCCTTTGTAAAATGACAGGCATTTGCTAAGTTTTGACCAGCTTATTGGTTTTCTGCAGGAACATGGAAGTTGTATTTGGCCACCTGGGATTCCCTAGGCCCTAGGTTCCTGTTCAATAATTACCAAGGGAAAGTATATTGTTATCATACATGACAAGCTTAAGATAACACCAAGAAGGGTCAAAGATTGTCACAGAAAACGTCAACAAAAGAGATAATTTTATAAAGTCAGATATAATTGGCCTTTTAATACTCATCTTCATTTTGTCTGTGGCACTCTCTCCTGGCTGTGATGCTCTCTATTCTACATTTAACCTTGAGAGTTAAATCTGAGAAGCTGAAGCAGGAGGTTTTTCAGGAACTCTTGGCGTAATTAGCCGAAGATGTGGCAGCCGGTCAAGAAACACCGAGCAAGTTTTACAAAATATTCTCCTGACTCCTGGGTTATTGTGAAATGTCTCATCATAAAGTGCACTGTGTGGAACCGTGCCAGCCATATTGTGAGAAATAAATACTTTGCAGAGGATACAGCTATCAATCTACTAGAAATGAGACAGAATCGAAGAAGAAGGATTAAATAATGGATTGCCATACAAAATATCAACCACCAATGTATACGCAGGATGCTGGAGTTTGGTTTAAGAGTTTATGGTGATCTGGATTTGTAGAGGCTTTGAAGATCCTGGCCCAAGGCAGCAAAACTGGCCTGCTAAGCTGTTATATTGCTGATACTTAATGTGAAGCTTAGTCAAAAGTTTTTTGGAAAGACTGTGGAACAATTAGGATGTTTAGAACTACATTGTTGTGTTTCCTGTGGCCCATGGGGGTGATTTCACCTTCACTTCATTGCTATCATGGCTAATGGAAGATTCTGACTCTACTCACTATGTTAATCAAGTGAACCTTCCACTAACATGGTCAGGGTAAAAGCTACTGACTTTGCCTTAGACGGTAGTGGCCAAGAACAGAAGAAACCAAGAACTACATGATTGTGTCATTTATGGGTTGGCATCTAAGTCCAGAAAGTAGATGGCGACCCTGGTTGATGTATGAAAAATGTTTCCTTTGGAAGAGAAAAGAGAATGAAGACATTGTTGGGAGGAGTACTATGATCTCTGTAGGGGGTAATAAACACTTGGAAGTGCTACCCTAAAAAAATCACTTCCTCGTACTGAACATTGGACCATATATGCCTTGTTAGTTCCACTATAAATAAAATCCAAACTAATAATATTTCAAAATGCAAAGATTGTCACTTTTGCATAAACTGATGTCCTTCTTAGTTTGAATCACGATGACCCTGGCACAAGAGATAGGGAATTTAAATGACATTTCATTACTTGAATAATTAACAGTGGAATGTTTAGCCGGAGAATGGCTTGGCGCCCTTAAAATAACCAGGCTCACAATGAGATTGTTCTCTCTAAAATCTCATTAATTTGCTCGCCCTGGCACCTGGGGACGCACAGGACTAATTGTCGGGTCCTGTAAATTCTCAGGCAATGAAGGTGTCATCAATACCTCACAATTCTCTTAGATGGAAGGGACAGATGGCTATTAGCTACAACATTATTTGGTGGGGGATTGCTTGACCTTACCATGACTGCATTCATAATTCCTTTTCATTTTTGGAAGAAACTATTGGGTTGGTATGAGAGCTAAACTAAGCGAATAGCTAGTAGTCGTCACATTCAGCTAGAGATGTTTTACAATATTGATGAGTTTGGCTATTCATGAAAAAGCTTTCACAGTTTTAACAGGCATTGGGAACATACCCCATCATTCATAACCACTTGGGTAACTTATTCTACAATATGGTGGCATGAAATGGGTTAGAAAACATGCTGATTGTCAAAGAAGATAACAGAAGGTATCACAGTTTGTGAACCAACCTTTTCACAATTTTCAAGAAGAAGGTGGCTTCACAAACTGTTTAAATCCTAACGTGTTCTTGGGATCCAGGTTGACAGATTTCATGACCTTATGGAGTTTGGATGATTAAAGTTGGGGTATGTCCCCAACATTTATTAGAATTGAGAAATCCATCAGTATGCATGGCAAAAATGTCCTAAATATTACAGGACATATCCAGTTGAATGTGACCCTACTACTCCAAGCTAGACCATGAATTGGCTAAATGAGAGTATTCTCAGATATAACTGGTCATCTCAAATTACTGGGGACCTGATTTGGAAATAAATAAGTGAATAGATTAGGCAAAGAGTTTGACTGGTGGTCAATGGCCAAGGAAAGATAGGTTTGGTGGATTGGGATTTGGTGGACTGGTCATGGAGGAAGATACTATCCCCATTTCTTAGGTTGCTCTCCATCTCTTCTGTTGAGTTCTTTAAACTATTGGTATAAATGGTCTAAATAACTGGTGTTATATGATCTTCTATTATTCATAAAATTTTACAGCTCTTATATATACAACTCAATGAGTCAGAGGAATAACCACCCCTTCTCTTTGACACCTCATGTAGTCTTGTATGGGTTTTAGCCTGGCAGAGACCTTCAAGAGATGAACAGGCTTTGTTGAGTGGATTGGTGCTTCAGAACTGGGGCTATACTGAATTTAGAAACAATGGAACATGGGTACCTTATGCATAGCTATCCAAGGATATTAGTAGGGTCAGTTTGAGGGTAGGTCAAACTGGGCAATTACACAGGAACATTGCCTTCTTCAGGACCCCAATTGACAAAATGACAAAGGTACAGGCAGCTGGAATGCTTTGCATTTTGAGACCCCTGCTTCACACTTGTCCAGGGCCCCTATATATTACTTTACTTTTCTACTTACTATTTTGCTTATATTAGGAGCCGAGTGTTCCAGAATTTCACCTCTGTGATGTCACTGACATGTTAGGGATGTTCCATTTTATATTATTATTGCCTTTTTAGCAGCTATTCTATGGTAAGAAAAAATGTAAAAAAAAGATAAATGGTTACATTTAGTAGCTCGAAAAGCTCTTTATTATAAAACAATATCCCGTTGTTTAATTAGAGTCCTTTAAATAGCAGATCACTTAGCGTTCATCCTGCGGCAACGGTCACAAAGCAGATAAGTCGATTAGGCTGAAATGCAAATTTGTTTTTTTTTTTTGGAATTTTTAATCGTTACAAAACGACTAAATCCAACTCTGCTTAAGTGAGGCATTTCTAAGGCCGGCCACAGCATTAACGGCACTCTCTAATGCTCACTTATCATAATGTGCGATTATCATTTTACAAATGACTCGCGAGCGCTTATCACGGGAAATCAAATTAACTTTCAGAGCCACTACATACGTTATGGTAGAGAATTTTGTGACTTTTTTTTAAGCCATCGCCATATATACATTTTTGTTTGTGATTGCCCAAGTAGAATAGGCGGGTTTTTTAGGGTTATGCACTATCTGATGCCACCAAATGCCAGCAGCTCAAAGCATTTGAGCGAATTATTCCTAATCTATTTTTCCTTTTAATTTTATAAAAATATTTTATTTGTATTAATTATTATACTTTTATAAAGGCATCTCATTAAATTTGGATTACCGATTTTCTCCCTCTCAAGGGCTTGACAAAATTTGAGTAGAATTCTGGGTCAAATCCTTTTTCTAGATTTGAATAGAATGTGAAGAATCTTGGTCAGGTTTGTATTGCTCAAGTGTGTAAAAAAAGAAGTGCAAAGGTCATGCCATAAGTCATAGGGGAATTATAAAGTTTTCACCCAAGTCACCCAAATTTGACTTGATACACACACCTTTTACACATTCTTTCATTTTGGATTCAATTAAAGAATGTATCATTCCTACATAATTGTTGATTCACACATTTTCCTATGAATGCTATGTAAACATGTTTATATTTCTGGTAAAAGTTGAAAAGATTAATAAATAGACCCCCAAGAATTTTAGCTGTCCTTATATTGGAGTGGCACAGGACAGCCAATGGGCTTTTTGGCCAGTACTGCCAATATTGCTCTTTTCTATAGGCTTATAAGAATTTGCAAGCCCTGATAAAGGAGGTTGGGATGTCTGTGCCCCCGAAACATATTGGAGGTCCTGTGAATTGATTATAATTTTCTTTGGTTTCAATGACTTAGGGTATGGCACCCCCACTGCTAGGATCTAACGCGGTGGTGAGCAAACTTTTTGGCTAAGGGGCCACAATGAGTTTTAAAATTTGACATACAGTCCAGGACAGTATCAGATGAATGGAGAGTGTTTGTATAAACTGATATAAATTATGCTGAGGGTCGTTTTTTGCCCATGCCTGGTTTAACGTCTCAGTGCTATCAGTGTCCCTGCTGGGGACACGACAGGCAGTGACCTTCAGAATGCAAAAAAAAAACCCACAAAAAACAGAGTTTAGTTTTCCTAAGTTGCTTCATGCCAAGACGGCACCCCTGCTAAACGCAGATCTTGTTTCTTTTTGTGAATTCAGATGCTGCGTGAACAGACAAGGAAGGTGCACAATAGAGGTAATCTTATAATCACAGTGAGATGCAGCAATACAGTCATTAAATTCTATTCAAACAAGCTGTTATCTTTTTAATTATATATATGCCGACTCTATGTGCGAAACCCTGACCCGGTGATACAAGAAAATTGAAACTACATTTATTGTGGATAAATTATATGCTTGGGGAGCCAGTTTGTGTATCTGAGTTAAAAAAAAAAAAACAAGTAGGGATAGTGAGGAGCACAGAGAAAACAGGGAGGGGGGATTGTGCCACAAAACTAACTCCATGTTAACTCGCTATGGGATCCCCGGCCTTTAGAAGGGAAACAGAGGGATGGGAAACATTGTACAAACCCTGCTTTTTGGAATCAATGTTTCCTTTTTCTTCAGGCTTCAAATAAGCAATGGTTACCAGCATTTGGATCAGTTATCAAATGTTTTTGTTTGTTTCAGCACATGGATTCTGGAAGTATAATCCATATATATTAGGGATTCTAGTACTTCCCCTGACCATATTTTCTTTTATTATTATTATTATTATTAATAAACAGGATTTATATAGCGCCAACATATTACACAGCGCTGTACATTAAATAGGGATTGCAAATGACAGACTAATACAGACAGTGATACATGAGGACCATATTTTCTTATGCTTTTCTCTCCAGAAGTATGCAATAGATTTGTTCAAAAATCCTGGTGACAAAGTCCAGGTGGAGAAGAAGAAGGAACTGGAAATAGAAAATGGAAAAGAAAAAAAAAAGAAAGGATAAGGAAATGAAAAAAGAAGGAAAACAAAAACAAAAGAAAAAGGAAAGGAAACGGTAAAATAAAGGAAAAGGAAAGGAATAGAAAAGGAAAAAGAAAAAAAGAAAAAGGAAAGGAAAAGGTAAAAAAAAGAAAAAAGAAGGGAAAACCAAAAGGAAAAAAAGGAAAAAGAATAACAATAAGAAAGGGAATGCAAGGAATGTAAAGAAAAGGAATGTGAAAGGAAAAGAAATGAAAGGAAAGTAAAGGAAAGGAAAAGGAAACAAAAGTGAAAGAAACAAAAAAAGAAAGGGAAAGATGAAAAGAAATGAGAAAAAGACAGAAACAAAAATGGATAGAAAAAGCAGAAGAAAAAAAAGAAAAGAAAGGAAGGAGAAAGAAAGAGGAAAGGAATGAGAAGTAAAAGGAACAGGAAAAGAAAGTAACAAAAATGGAAGAAAAAAGAAAAAAGCAAAAAGAAAGGAAAGAAGAAAGGGAAAGGAAAAGGAAAGACGTAAATAGAAAATAAAAGGAAGGAAAAAAATGAAGAGAAGAAAAATGGAGGATGAAGATGTAAGGAAAGAGGGGTGGGTAGGAAGGAAGGAGAGGAAAATGGAAGGGAGAGAGAGTAAAAGAAAGGAAAAAAAGAAGGTATTGAAAAAAAAAAGAAAAAAAAAGAAAAAGGAAGGGAGACAAAAGAAGGGACTGGGAGGAAGACTGGAAGAATAAAGGGAGGGAAGGACGGAGAAAGAATGGAAAGAGATGGAAATTCAATGCCCACCTTTAAGTAATGCTCCTTTAGGTTGCTCATATACTAATCCTGTCTTCTATCAAATTCTTATATCCATTCCTGAGTTTTACATCTCATGCACAGTATCGGCTCTTCAGCCTGGACACATGCCCATCAACAAAGCCGTCAGTTTCCCTGCCTCAGCACTGATATGCTGTAAAACTTTGATTAATCTTTCCTGTTGTCTCCCAAAATAAACAATTTTACACAGCATGAAAGTGCACGGCTCTTAATTTCTCACAACATTAAGCACAATGCAGTCGGAAATTATCATTATGTATAGCTGACCACTGTTAAACGCTAACTCGGCTTTACACGTGTACAGGGTAATTCGGCAATCTTGCCAGGCGGCATTTAACCGCTGCTTGCCCTGCTGGGCCTACTGTCGCAGCAAACCCAGCAAGGCATCTTGGGAGATGCTCAGGGACAAAGAAGCCCTTTTCATTCCTGTTGAGATATATGTTTTGTTTTTACAATGTAATAAAAACTTAGACTTGAGAATAATTGTGGTTAAACAGCTGTTAATTGAACTCAATACAAACAACATTCTTTATTTACTGCAGGCCAGGATAAACCTGAAGAGCCACATTTTATAAGCTAAAAGGGTTTACCATTATATCATTTGACTTTCTGTCCTTACAGCAGACCAGAAGCTTTCAGATCTCAGCTGCAGTGCCAACAGAAAGTAAAGCCTGGAATTGCAGCAGATATAACTTCTTCTAACAAAAGTTCCGCTTTGGATTCAGCATATATGTTTGATGGCAGGAAATGTATTTCATAACTTTTTTACAGGAATACTTGGATTTACAATATTTAATATGATGACAAGTATGCTTTAAGAGCAGAGCTCTTAAATGGCTCAGAGGTATTTTATTGCTCTTATAAGTTGCTATCTGGGTTTTCAACATTGCCCAAAACAGAATACTACATAGAACAAACACCAATAAAATAATTCTTGCAATGCACATCAACCAGATTGCATCTATTTACATCAATACAGATGCTTGAGAGTGTTACAAATAATGTTGTTTCAGGACAGGTGGTCCATGTTTGTAAATTAGGAACCCATTGACTATAAATTATTTTCAATATCATTAATAAATCGAAAATTTCTATAGAAAATGTACCACAAAGTGCATTATTTTCTTATTATTACAGTAAACTCCCAGTTATCCAGAACTCAAACTATTGGCACTCTCAAATAACCGGCACGTGACCCATCCAAAAAAAAAAAAAAAAAGTTTAAACTTGGAATGCTGTGCTATCAGTAAGTCAATGCTCCTGCATCACACCACAGCTCCCATGTGTTCTCTAAATTTAGTACCTCTACTGTTTTCCTAGCCAAACACAATTGGGTATGGACTTTCTTTCTACTGCTGCCAATATACTGCCCTGAATTTTTGTAGGATATTCTGATTTTACAGTACAAGTATATTTATCTGACTATAATCTGCATATACTATAATATACTGTACTACATATTTTGGGTTAAATAATGAACTATTATTATACTGCATATACAATGCTGTGATATGGTCTACAGGGACTTTTAGCCCAACAAGCTTGATATCCTATACAAAGTTATGCAACTTATGTTTGCTTAATGTTGTGAGACTTTCTTTCTGTAGACACATTGATGCATTTATAAATCTTCATTTGCATTCTACCAAACCCCGCAGGTGCCAGATAACAGGGAGTTTACTGAATTATCATATTTTATTATTAATGTTATTATTGTATTATTATTATGTTTTCTCAGGCATTAAAATTCACGAAGCTATATTATATGGCTTATTTCCCATAACATGCGTTATTTCCAGCCAATGACTTTTAATTCAGCTTGCATTGGTTGTCCTTGCTGAAAGTAACAATCATTAATGCAAATAATAATAATTGTTGAAGCTTGGAGAGTTGGACCCAAAGTTGTAAAAGCAACTAATTAGATATTTGGTTATTTCAAGGACAATAGGAATTTTGTTTTGGAGTAAAAAACATCTCATCAACACTTCTTTGTGCCACCAAGTGTCTTATAATTCGCTCACTAAGCGAAGAAGACAAGCGTCCTAGCCCCAACGTAGAAGGAATCTGACCGCTATCCGCCAGGCAAAGGCTTTGTGATTTGACGGATAAAATCTGTCACTGTGATACTTATGTCAGACGATTGTAAGGTCTGCCTCCCTTCATCTACAAGGTGAAAATAATATAAGGGGAAAATAATAAATCGCTCTCCATCGACTTTAAGGAAGTTTTATGGGCTCTGAGTGGATTTTGGTGCCATGCCTAATGGAAATGACACATACCAGCAAATTCAAAGTGAAAGGCTTGAACGCCCATTCTGAGATTAGTGTAACAAGTGAAAAACATCTTGGATCATTAGGGAGAACATTGCGGGACTCTAAAAATATAAAGGATGATATGGGAAGGTGCCATGAAAATAAATGTAGACCTACGTCAAAGATCGGTTAGCCATTTATGGGTAACGATTATGGACACCAATATTGGCCCACTTGTTTTTTCCAGATATCATGGAGGTCCTACACTTTAAGAGTGAACCTGTATTTATTTAGACTAGTAAAGTACCAGGTTTATGTTTTAACAAACCACCAATAAAATGCGATCGTTGATCCATGCTCCACCACCAATCAGATCCTTTGAGCAGCCTTCTAAAAATTTGCAAGTTTTAATTTTCAAAATGGCTGTCTCTTCATGTGAGGACAACCAGACCTGATTATTAGCCATTTTGGAATAGATGATCCAATAGATGATCCAATTTGCACAATTGGCCAAAGCTAAAATTTACCTTTAGTAGACCCATACGAGGATATTATTGACTACATTTTCAGATATAAATCAAGTCACAAAGGAATGAAGCTTTGTAGTCATTATTATATAATTTTTTAGTTAAACCAGGGTAGAAAGGGCAGAGTGCCCATATTGGAAGAAGAAGTAGCACTAGGAGAAAATCAATGGTGCTGCAGTGCAAAGAGCATGTTAATAGGAAGACATTGTGATTGCTTCATGGTGCGCTGCTTCTTCCATTCCCCTCCTTCTTATAAACAGGTGTGGTAAAGCTGTGTAAATCTCAAATTGGGATAGACTGGAATCCAAAGCCCATTCACGGGTTATACAGCTCTTATCCTGTATATGTATTTCACTTGTGAATTAGGCGGTTTGCCTGAAGTTCAGCTTTAACTGATGACCAATTACAGATTCAAATAAAAAGAATTCAATGACTTCCCTTAGAAGCTTTGGCACCATCGGCCTTCATTTGCAAACCTCGCTCGTTGAATCAATGGTAAAACATTAAGCAGGTAATTAATTGCTTTGAGATTAAACTCATCCCATTTCATATAGATTCCTATTTGTGCTTTAACCTCTGTTATTACATTTAGGGCAACAGGAATCAAACCGTCAGCTGCCTACATGTCTAGCGGATACAGATTAATCACCATCGGCCTCGGCGATAGAAAAATAAACAGGTTGGCGGAGGATTGTTGAGAATCATCTTGCTAAAGAACACAAAGCGGAAGCATAGATCGGTGCAATATGGTATTCCTAGACACTGGAACCTGGTTGGTCATTTGGATTGATAATGTATAATAATGGTAATATTGCATTTGGCTTGTGAATTCAAGGAGTATCATGGGTTGAGATATATAATTCAGCATTCCATAAATCCTGGACAACAGTCATTACCGATGATATGTTGATGTATGGGAATTCAGAGTTCTGAAACAACTAACCATTTGTAGGACTAGATTTCACCATTCCGGATATATTGCCCCTTATTCAATCACCACATCACAGTATGTCCCCTATTAAAGGTTCAATCACAAAATATTTTAGTCAATTAATATCCACCAGTTGTTTATTCACTGAACGCGGGGTGCAAACTAATTGATTAGAAAGATTTTGCGATAGAACCTCTGAATCAGTCACACAGTGTGATTTAGTGATTGAATGAAATACATTATATTCAGAGAGTTTATAACATCCAGCTTTGCACCCTTACACTCTTTTGTATCCTTTTCAGGTTTTTCTAGGGACGGCAAATGATACATGGGTATGTTTTAAGATTTCAAATAAAAAAACTGCAATATACTGTCATTCACTTATGTTCCTCAATCTTGTGTCTTGTTACATATTTTTTGCAGTCTATATATATTTTATTCATTATGACTCTTCCTGTCATCGTTGTCTTGCTTTTCTAATAACTGGAAAAGATCATGAAAGTAAGTGATAATTACCCTTGGAATTGACAAATAAAAAGCAGGTGCCAAGGTAACATCTGGCTAGTTAACCTTGCCAACCAGTTTATGAATGGTGGAAAAGCTACCTGAACCCCAACCTAAATGAGACCTTTAGGTATTTATTCATCATTTAGTTTGAAAACTGAAATGGTTCACTTATCTTGCAATAGTTACCTGAACAGGTTTTAGGACATGTCTTCATGATGTCCTCGTGGAAAGACCTCACCTGAAAACTAAGGTAGAGAGTCAAGTTCACTAGAACTTGAGTTTTGGGTGAAATTTAGGTAAGTACCGTGTTTCCCCGAAAATAAGATACTGTCTTATATTTTTTTTGGCTCCCAAAAACACACTAGGTCTTATTTTCAGGGGATGTCTTATCTGCAGCCAGCATCAAAGACACACACGCTGCAGCCAGCATAAAGGACACACACGCAGGATCAGATATCTGGAGCTGTCTCGGTGAGTACTTTTTTAATTTACCGGTATGTATGCTTTTATTTTCTTTTTCTCCTAGGTCTTATTTTCGGGTTAGGTCTTATATTAGGGCAGGTTTACAAAATAGTGCTAGGTCTTACTTTCGGGGTAGGTCTTATTTTCGGGGAAACACGGTACTGCTTGCTGAATTAATAAACTAATAAGAATGTCCACAAGCAATTATATTTAAAGCAAGTGCCAAGGGAACAACTGGATAGTTTACCTTTCCAACCACTTTATGAATGGTGAAAAAAAGTTTCCTGTGGCACAACTTGATTTTGGAGAACTTTAGATGTTCACTGCTTGTCAAGTTTGAGAATGAATATGGTTCCCTTATCTTGCAATAGTGACTGGAGCAGGTTTTATAACTTGTCAATATGATATTCTTGTAGAAAGCCCCACCCAAAAATACTTAACTAGGGATGAGGGCTAAGTTCATCACAACTTGCATGTTCGGTGCACTTTAGGTGTTTGCCACATGTCAAATTCATGAACTGATAAAGATGTCCACTGGCAGTTAATTTAAAAGCAGGTGCCAATGTAACAAATGTCTAATTTATTGAATTTGATTGATGTTCTCTCAGAGAGCCTTCACCCAAAAGCACTTGAGGTTGAGGATCGAGTTTGCTGAAGCTTGAGTTTGTGGTGAACTTTAGATATTCATCGCTCGTCAAATTCAGGTACTAACCTTCACAAGCAGATAATTTCATACCAATTGCCAAGAAATCAGCCAGCTCCCAGATAGTTGTTTCCTATGACAACTAATTTCGGAATGGTAGAAAAACTGCCTACACCAAAGCTTGATGGTGGTAATATTTAGGATGTTGACGCTTAACATGTATGAACATTTACAAATGGTGAACTTGAAAAGGTAACAACTGGTTCACAGACAGCCATTTACCTTGTCAATTGTTTTCCTAATTGTGGAAACACTACAGCCCCTGCTATTGGAACCCATTTTTAAGGTTTTCTCCAATAGGTTTGCATCAAACAGGCTTGGTGAACTTGGGTGAACTTGGGTTAACTTGGGTTAACTTGGGAATATTGACCCATCACTACTACTATAGACATGAGATAATTTCTGGGTCAATACATGCTATGTATTGGAATGCTTTTTAATGCTCCTTAAATCTGTTTCCGATCCCTTACGCTACAGATCATCCTTAGCAAATATATCTATTACATTAAATTTTCTTTATGATCTCATTGCTTAGCTCCCGTTTTCACCGCAACAACAAGAACAGCAATAACAAAAAATAAAACAAGAAGGCTTGTTCCTGAGCCAGAGAAAATAAGTAGAACGTCTTTTCAGTTGTTCTTCACCAGGAAACAATATGTTGTACAAACACCTCAAAAGGGCAATGCTAGAACAAAAAGAGGCCAGATTGTAAAATGGTCAAAAAATTCTGAAAAGAACACAATGGAGCTCTGAATGAAGCGTCTTTTTTTTTTCTTCTTTTTTAGCTTTCACTAACAAAGTAGACACAAATCAATTAGTCTTCCCCAATCTAAAGATGTCCTTCTGAAGACATGTGACCTAGGTGTTATTGACTATTACATCAGTCAAAGATTGACCTTTTGATAACTTTATAAGTCTGAAATGTCACAAGGGTCATAAATACAAATTATGGGGACACCTAGAACTAAAAGAGTCAAGAGGCTAAATACCAACCTTCACATACAGAACAGGATTTACATGTGGCTAAATATTAAAAAAAATTAATAAATGAAATACAATAACAGAATAATATTTTTTCTAACAATCACAAGAACAGAATAACAATAAGGATAGCCAAAGTTCCATTTTTGGCTGACATGTCCCATTTGACATTAGGAACCTGTCCTTGAGTACCAGTTAGTGACATTGTCCAAGGCTAAGATGACATCATCATTTTTTGGAACGGCACTCCATCATTTTACGGCAACTCAATTCCCCCACACATGCAGCCATGCAGATGGGTGAACAAATATTCACAGGCCCAGCTACATAACGGCATTTTGAATTTACACCAATCAATAGGTCCACTTTATTTCAGAAACTGTTGTCAAGCTTTTGTTTTCTTACATGTTTTATAACAAATTTTGCTGTAAACTAAAGATATAAAAAATGGACTTATCTTTAAAAGTGAATGTCTTCATTGTGTTTGTGAAAGAATAATTTTTTGTCAGCCACTACATATTTTGAGTTATTTTTATTTAGTTTACTGTAAAGGAATTTTTGATGTGACCTTCACATTTTTATTTGCTTGTTCTTCTGTGTTTTTGTTATTGTGTTCATTGTGGAGATTTGTAGATGAGCTACTGAAATGCCTGAAGGCTTAAAGTAGAAGTCAAGGCATCGGAATAAAAGAATATGTTCAGGAGAAAGTCCAAGTACTTTAATGAAAATAAATTGTGATGCAAGCATAACAATGTATTGGGAAACCAGGTCCTTGTATCTAGGTGTCCTGCTTGGAGAGGCTCAAACTGGTAATGTGATTGGCAGTGAAACACATAACTTATTGAAACAGGGAGGTGCCATGATGTCATTCAACTTTTGTGGACATAAAGTTAGGCAGAGAGGGACAGATGTCTCTGGAAGGTCCAATTCTACCCGAAGGATAGGCAAATAGGGACTGATGTCACTGGAGGATCCCAATTCTTCTCCAACAAAGGTTAGGTAGAGAGAGATTGATATTGCTAGAAGGCCCCAATTCTTCCTCAAGGAAGGATAGGAAAGGACTGATGTCACTGGAAGGTCCCAATTTTACTCAAAGGAAGGATAGACAAAGGGGGACTCATGTGACTGGAAGGTCCCAATTCTACTCCGAGGAAGGATAAACAGAGAGGGACTGAGGTATCTGGAAGGTCCCAATTCTACTCCAAGGAAGGATAAACTGAGAGGGACTGAGGTCTCTGGAAGGTCCCAATTCTACTCCAAGGAAGGATAGGTAGAGAGAGACTGATGTCACTTGAAGGACTGAAGTCTACTCCAATGAAGGATAGAAAAGAGGGACTGAAGTCACTGGAAGTTCCCAATCCTATTCCAAGGAAAGATAGACAGAGAGGGTCTGTTGTCACTGGAAGGTCCCAATTTTACTCCAAGGAAAGACAGGCAGAGACTAGGGGACTGTGAGAAGGGATGGTTGGAGAGGCTCAAGCTGGTAATGTGATTGGCAGTATAACACATAACTTATTGAAACATTGTCATTCAAGCATTGTGGGCATAAAGTTAAGCAGAGAGGGACTGATGTCTCTGGAAGGTCCAATTCTACCCGAAGGATAGGCAAATAGGGACTGATGTCACTGGATAATCCCAATTCTTCTCCAACGAAGGTTAGGTAGAGAGAGACATTATATGATGATGTCTCTCTCTACCTAGCATGATATTGCTAGAAGGCCCCAATTCTACTTCAGGGAAAGATAGGAAAGGACCATTTGGTGATGTCACCAAAAGGTCCCAATTCTACACCTAGTGTGGTAGTACCAGACGTCAATGGGAATAGGTCCCTGAGCACCCAAGGTGAGGAAGCCAAACTGCACCACCTCTGTGCAATGAGCTTCTTTAGCAGCATTGGTTGAAGGTCTTGCCCTTTTTATGCTACATTCTTGTTAAAGTGTTAAAGTGCACAAGCCAACAACCTCCTCCTTCTACTTCTTGGCCCCTGACCCCGTCAAAAGTAGTAGGAGTTTTTACTCAGTTCAGGACCAAGTTTGATAGGTTTAAGCTATAGGTTTAAGTTAACATTAGGGAGCTCTGGGTTTATTAATATGATTTGGCTATGCAGACATAGACCTTAACTATTTCTAAAGAGACCCTGTCACCGAATTCATTGTACATGCTTACTTGTAGACTTTTCCATGAACGATTCTTGCATTCACTTGCAAAGTGCTTCTGAACTTGCTTGAAAATGGAGGGTCAATTCCCTAGCATAGTCCTCTTGGGAATATCTATTTACCTCCTGTGCTGGCCAAGCTCCTCTGCATTCTCCTCACTCCCTATCCAGCTGCCCAGGAGAAGAAAAATAACACTAGAGTGATAGCTGGGAATACTGACATCACATCCAAGGTGGCAGCACACAGCTTCAGTCCCAGGGCTTTAGGATGTTCACACAAGGGAGGCTTTTACAGATAATAAAGGAACATAAAATACATGAAATGCACATATTATTCTATGGGAAAACTCAAAAGTAGCAATCATGGTGTTTGAAACAAACCCAGCTGATTTCCATTATGAATTATTACATCGGTCACTCTGGTATTCTGTAAGTGGTGATTATGCTTTAAGCATGCCATGGTTTTATTGACAGGTCCTCTTTAAGAAGCTACCATACGGCTCTGCAGAGATGCCTAATGACAGACAGAACCACCTAGAATTATTTCATCCTAAAAGCATAAACTGCAAATATTTAAATATTCAGCTCATGTTAAATGCATTTGGATTTAACCTCCTTTATGGTGATTAAATGCTCATTATTATGGGTATTGATTGTCCTCCCCCAGTACTCGGGTTCGATACGCCAGAGGCCCAAGAGGAGAATGTCCAGAGGGTTGTTTGTATCTAAAATGTCTTGGAGTTTTATAGCCGAGGAGCCTTATAAATATATTCGGAGCATGGATGAAAAGGCGGAATGGATTTGAGTTATGATACGCAGCAATGTCGGTGAGGAAGTCAGTGAATCATAATAATTAACTGATTCTCAGATCTATAATTGAGATCCATAACTCAGACACCTTTCCTCTCCATCCTGACATGCAGCCCATATCTGCTGTACAGCAAATGACTTATGAAAGTGACTTGCGGGCGGACAATTGCCTCGGAGCATTTCACTATATGGGTCGGCAAAAAAAAAAAACACGTCACACCAATGGTATAGGTGAGTTATAATGCCGGCCAATAACACATCAATTACACATTCGATTGGAATTTTTCATTTGTATTTTTATTGACAAAGCAAATCCTTCACTAATACATTTTCTTCCATTTAGGCTTTAGTTGGAATGTTGGAAAAATAATGATTTGATTGTAACATAAGCAACACAAATAATTAATTGAATGGTCAATTCCTTTTTCAATGAAAAAAAGGCTTTGAAGATATAATAAATAAGTTGAAGGTCTGCTGATTTCGAACATCCAATCACGTGCAACTAAAATCCTTTTTTATTTTATTTCTTTGCACGTGATGGGGCTCAGTGAACTATCATTACATTCAGGCCTATTGAGGCGAAACGCGTCAGCATACTTATGACTCAAATGGTTACTAATTATATATAGACAGAACTCTATTTCTAGATTGTAAATACTCCAGTCCAATGCTAATTTTAAAAAGGACTGGATTTATGTTCAAATATAAACTGTTGGACAATTATGTATTAAAACTACTGTGTATCAATACGTAATTAATGTTTTGTACCAATACAATTTTGGAGCCAGAACCTCTTTGTTTCAGTTCTCTCGTATTTTCATATCACCACATTCACTAAGCTAGGAGACTTATCTCTTGCAAGATGATGAGTGAATCCCTTGCATGGTAAGTGAACGGCCCAAGCTCCTTTAGTAAATCACCCCCATTGACACAACACATGCTCTCTTGCATGTGTGCTCCGCATGGGACCTGCTCTAGTTCTGATGGTTCTGATGTTTCTGATGGTTGTAATCCAAAGCCAATCAATGTGCAGATATCAATATAATGGGTCTGATTTATTTTAGCTCTGGTTTAGCTCATGATAGTCTTTCCGCTCCAGCCTTGCAGAGTTTTAATAAATCAGGACCATTGCTTTGCTATTTTCACAATGATTGGCTTTGAACGCACATGATCACAACCAATCAGAAGTGGAGCAGGGCCCATGAGGAGCACACATGCAGGGGAGTATGATCCATAGAAAGCTACAGTATTTGTCACTCAAGCTTTGGTGGTGTCTCAAATGATGCAAATGTATTGTAGTACAAAGATGAAAACCCAAATTGTTTAAATTTTCTCAATCATATCTCAATTTTTTTATTATTTTTATTTCAGTGCTGCTGTTAGCTTACAACCTCTTTACAGCCCCTTTCTGCCTAGAAGCCTTCCAGCAATGGGTACCTGGCATTTCAGGTTCTCTATCAGGGTGACAACGCAAGAGCAGACCATTGTCACCCTTTAATAGGAAACTTGTGAACAAGAGTCCCCATGGTAGTTATCATCAGGTGTTTAAACAAAATCTGAATATTTTTTTTTTTAATTAATTACCATGCTCAATGTTTTTGAGTCATTAGTGATGGGATTTACATCCAGAATGTCATTTAGAAAGCCTGCGCCCTGTAATATGTATTCAGTTCCCTTTTTATGGGTGTTGGAATACGTTTGTCAGTATATAAATGCAAAATATTTCGCCTTCGGTTATGAGTTTGATTGCGCCGTTAATACCTTCTAAATGCGTTCCATCTGCAACACAGATTTGATTAAAAAAAAAACGGTTTAGATAATTAAAACATCTATAGATAATTAAAAACGAGCAGTTTCCCCCCAAAACAGCCTAAAGATTAATTACAGAAGATTCCATCCTCCTAAAAATGTAAAGAACAGCCGCTGTGAACATGGCTCAACCGACCCTGTTTACTGTTCTCCTTTGCTGGCATTCGGCCCCTTGAAATAGCGAACGCAGCGTGAATTCTCTCGGTTGCAAAATGTTGGCAAACTTTGCGAGTTTCTGTCACGGGGAAATATTGACATTAAATCAAATTGGATTTTTAGTGGAAAGTTTTGCCAGGTAATGCGGCCAGAAGACTTTGAAAAATGATACACCGGGGATTATTTATCAAGGGCGCAAAAGTGGAGCTGCGAGCGGAACGGATGAGACATGGTGCGGCTGAGGAGAGGGGTCTGGAGGGACTGGAACTTGGAATAAGCCGGGATTAATGGCTGGGTTTGTTTCCTGCAGATGTTGTAACATCATCGCCAAGGCTTATTTTTTCTATGGAATTCTGTACATTTGAAAAGAAAACATGGCGTCAAGGTAGATAAATCCTTAAAGAGTACCTGTTATCTGCTAAAATATATCTATACATTGCAATATAATGATGCAACACGTCCAGGTATTTATTCTCATAGAGAGATCGGAATACTCCCCCTGAAAATGCCATCAGGGTCCCATCGTCCAGGATCACCATCTACCTCCTGGACTGAGATGCTGACTCACATGCAGTTACAGTATAATGCAGTTCAGTCACAAATCAATCTCTGCTGTAGCCTGCTAACTTGTCTGATGTTAGGGGGAGTAACCTGCTATTAGTGATGAACCAACACATTTTGCTGCTGTAAAAAGTGTCAGATCTGATCCTTGGGGGAGGTACCTGCTATTGATAATGGTCCAATTGATTGTGTTGCTGTAAAAATGTCAGTTCCGCTCCTTGGGGGAGGTACCTGCTATTAGTAATGATCCAATCACTTGTGCTGCTGTAAAAAGTGTCAGCTCTGATCCTTAGAAGGGGTCTCATTTTTAGTGATGGTCCAATCACTTATGCTGCTGTAAAAAGTGTGAGCTCTGATTCTTAGGGGTGGTTCCTTTTATTAGTGATAGTCAAATCAAATGTGCTGCTATAAAAAGTGCCAGCTCTGATCCTTGGGGGAGGTACCTGTTATTAGTAATGATCCAATCAATTGTGTTGCTGTAAAAGGGGTCAGATCTGCTCCTTGGGGAGGTACCTGCTATTAGTAATGATCCAATCACATGTGCTGCTGTAAAAAGTGTCAGCTCTGATCCTTAGGGGAGGTCTCTTTTATTAGTAATAGTCAAATCAATTGTGGTGCTGTAAAAAGTGCCAGCTCTGATCCTTGGGGGAGGTATCTGCTATTAGTAATGATCTAAGCAATTGTGTTGCTGTAAAAAAAAGTGTCAGCTCTGCTGCTGTCAATGGAATACATTGATTGAAGGAAAGTACAGAAAGACAGAGAGATGAGCTCATCAGTGTGCTGTTTCACTGTCCATTCACAGGATGGGGAAGGGAAAAAGACCTGTAAGTGATAGTGAAACTGCAGCAAAAATGTTAGGTCTCCTACCCTACCACAAAGAATTGCATACGTTACATACAAATCAGGTACCATATAGATATTTGATCTTTGTTCATCTGTCTTCAGATTTTAAAACACAAGAGCATGTATTCTCTGTATTGGTTTCATTACAAAATGGCTCCCTCGGCCATCTTGCATCTAAGATGAGAAGTCCCCGGTCGCTCTACAAGCACTCACTGCGTCGAAAAAAGGACAGGCCGAGAAGACATTTAGCTCTCGCCGGCTGGCTCAGCCATCCTTAGGTCAACTTCAAAAAACGTAATTTTCTGGGGATCAATATCAGCAAAAGATATGTAAATGTTACAGGTTAGCGACGGGCTAATACCAATCCTGACTGCATTTTTATCTCGGCACTTTATAAATAAGTGATAATAATAAGATCAAAATCAGCTTGACATTTGGAGTCTAGCTAACGACTCTGCAGCACAAACACTGTATCTGATATTTTCCCAGACAATCTGTGACTGCAAAACAGCCTTTTTTATTAAGGCCCTTCATTCCCTAACATGGGGGAGGAAAAGAAGAAAAGACAAGAAGTTATCCATAACAACCAATCAGATTTTAGCTTTAAAAGGTGTCCCTCTGTCATCTCAGGAAGTAGGGGGTATGCTATAAAAGGGGTTGGGAAGAAAGTTAGAGACCACCATTGTTAAATTTGCAGATGTCAATGTGCCCAACAATGGGGGGATTGGAGATGATAGAGAACTTACGACTGTTGAGCTTATCAATTTTGTCCTCATATATTGCTACTCTCCCCTTAAAAAGAAAGCAGGCCTGAAGCAACAGGATGGGCGAAGGGCCTCATGACAGGGGGAGTATAGAAGGCTGAACATGGAGGGTTAAAAGTTCAGAAAGGGGGGGCCTGGAGAGGCAGAGGAGAGAAGAACCGCATGTCAGTGAGGGGGGTTAAAAGTTCAAGTGAGGAGGTTAGAAGGTTGAAGAGGGGAAGGGACCTCGGAGCAATGGTAAGAAGGAAAAGAGGTTAAAAGTTTAAAAAAAAAAAAAAAAGAGGAGGAGGAAAATGCGGGAAAAGCTGGAGGCAGGATTGGAGGGGAGGGTGAAGGGGTGGTGAGAGTGAAGAGTTAAAAGAAGAGGTCCTTGAGGTGGGGAACAGCACTTTTAAAAATTTACTGGTGGAGTGCATTCCCACCCTCGCTTACCTGATTTTGAGGCAGGGGGGGCCATTGTCGCAGCAGCAGGCCGGGGCAGGTTTTTGTTGTTCGGGTCCATGGAAGTTAGAGGGGGATAATGGAAAAAATATAGAGGAGATGGGGACACGGAGAAGTTTGGTTTGGGACAGTAAGGTTAGCCTTGCATGACACTTGGTTGTTGTGGAGGCTAAGTTGGAGTATGGGGATCCGCCAACTGTCCCCGAGGCGGGGTATGAGCGCCTGGGGGCCTGGCAGGGGATCGGAGACAGCCGGATTACTAAGGAAGATTGGTGACTTTCATTGACCTGCATAAAGAATGGTTCCGGTTTATACTTAAAATGTTATCAATACAAAAGATTGTTGTGTTTAAGAACATGGTGTTAATAAAGGGGGCTGCTGTGGCCAATTTTTTCTTCCAAAAATGTGTAATGGTCCTTTTTGGTTGGGTAAGCGGATGTTGGGGTGTTTAGATTAATTGGTTCCAGCAGAGAGGACTTCTTATGCTGTACCCTGGTCAAGCAGTTATAAATAATAACCAATCCGATTTTAGCTTTAAGGGTGTCCCTCTGTCATCTCGGACAGTGGGGGGTTATGCACAGGTGAAAGGGTCTAAAAAAAAAAACATAATTGGAAAGAAAGGAAGGGATCATCATTGCTAAATTTGCAGATATCAAGGTGCTCAACCACTGGAGAACATTGGGTGCTCATACAGTTTGTCCCCATATACTGTCACCCCCCCCCCCCCCTTAAAAGTGAAAAAAGAAAGTTGTTATAGAAAGAAAAGTAGCGACAAACAACCACCAGATTATGTCACTGTGCCAATGCTCAAGGACCCAACACATGGGGGATAGAAAGGGCAGGTGTGCTTAGGTCAACTGGTCCTCATACCTTGCTACTCCCCTCCCAAAAAAATGGAACTTGGCAATATGGATGTAAGATGGCCACAGTCTTTAACCATCAAAAAAATGAATAAATAACATCAGTAACCTAACCAGAATAGGTGTCCAACGAATACCCATAAAGCTGCTGTGCTTTTGGAAAGGGGTACTTGGTTACCATTAGTCTACAGAGGCTTAATAAAAATCTACCCCGGTCTCCAGCCAAACCTTCAACGGTACAAGGGGAGCTCAAACTGACTTACCCGACCCAACTTACCCAATCTACTTAATAATGGACCAAGCCTCTCGTAAAGCAACCAACTCCAAAATGGATACCAAGTACCCTACACCCAACGGTTTAATAACTATTTCACTATTCCAAAGATCCTCAAAGACCCTCTATATAAATCTTCATAAAGCTTCATTGGAACCAAAAGCATCATCATACTTCTTCGGAAATGAACACCTCAAAAGGTATAAATGAATATAATAAGAAACTATTTATTACATCATTTAAAAAAATTTGACCACCAAGGTCTAAAAGTTCAAATGAAGGAACATAAAACAACTTCATGTGTAATGTTCATGTACAACCTTGTGTTGTAAAGTTAAACCCATTAAGCATTCATAAATTATTCATACCGTATAGTCCACTATTTAAAAAGGAATATATGTTTTTTATCCAGACCATCTATATACTTGGAAAAGTTTTTCTCACTGAACATTTTTAGTGCTATGCATTTCATGGAGTTGTGCTTGCTTCTTCAGACATAACCCTTAATAAGGTATATAAACGGTATCACAAACCATACATGAAATATATATGTGTTTTAGGAATCATCCTTTGTGATTTAATCTGAAGATGAGGATAGAAGTGGATCCACCCTAACCCAAGAGGTGAATGGGAATGGGTTGGACAGTTTCTTCCAGCAATCTCAGCAACTACCTCCTCCATATCGCTTGACCCACAAGCTCAAGTACAGAAGGACCTCATATTTTCTACCAATCCCATTTATGTTAAGCTTTTTTGGGGTCCATTAATTACATAACTCTAGGTCTATCTTGGCTTTCGAGAAGCATAGGCTTGTAACCCATAAAACAAGATTGCCTTGACCCTTCACGGTTTTGTAAAGACACCAACAATTGGAAGGGTCACAGTTTTATTGATTATTAATCATTAATTAAAAATTCCTAAAAGAAATATACAATAAATAGTTCTAATACCAAGTGTTAGCCATGGTACATTTATGACCACCTAGTCTGAAGACACAAACAGATGGCCTGGCCTTACCATCAGTTGAGGAGGCCTTCCAGCCAACCCCATCCTACTGAGGTCATAACCAAAATCATATTGTTTGTTGGTAAAGTAAATACCATCAACAAAGCTGGGACAACATAAAAAGTGAAAAACGTAGGGTAGGAAACTCAGAATCCAAAGAGGAAGTGAAACCCACACCCAAAAATGACAACTATCCAAAGGTGCAACAAAACAAAAAAGGGGAAACATAATCCAAAAAGATTATTTTGTTGTCTAAACACAACCAAATGTTTATATATGTATATTCCTTTCTTTCAAATGAGTTTCCTGTTTTTTTTGATCATTCTGTTATCCATCCCTGAAGAAGCAATTCTTTCCACAAAACGCATCAGGAACAAATCTTTCAACAGCATGTCATCTACTTTATTATACATGATGTTATGGTGACCTTATCATGCCTATTTGTTGGCACAGAGTTAGCTAGCTTGTTAAGAAGGTTATGTCTTTTGCTCCTTTATTTTAGGCATATGGCATTTCTTAGACCTACTTAGAGCTAATTAGGGACCAGCCTTTGTACTTTATTTGTTGAACACAACCTAAACCCCTAGCCATGCTTCCACCGGCCAAGGGTCCCCTAGGGATGATTCATTTTTTACACCCCCATCAAAATGGTGGCAAAAAATTGAACCTCTATATCTCCCTCTATTTATTATTACCAAGAATTGGGTCAAATTTGTGTGTTTTGCCTTGTTTAACTAAATTGTGTTCCAGTTGGCCATATCAGAGCTTTGGGAGGTGCTGTATGTATATCTCACGATATTGTGTGCTGGAAATTCCATATGGTGCGTACTCCGTGGAGTGTTGTGTCACATGTGATAAAGTGCGGTATCTTTGCAGAGGTCTTTGAAGAGACAGTGATGAAGTGCTAACACATTGTGCGAGGTGCTGCTGATTATACATTATATAGAACATTGTTATATCACCGGGGATAATAAGCGGAGTAAACAGCCACTGAATTCAGTAACTAAGGGCAAATCAGGATACGGTAATAAATGCTGATTTTTGATTGGTTGCTATTAGTTAATTAATACCTTCTTTTTCTGCATTGTGGTATCAAAGGTGAAATACAGGTAAAATACCAAAATTGTTCTGCTTGTCAAAATATTTCTCATTTAGTCAATATTTTGATTCCAAGAGTTCTTCTGGATAGCACAGCTGGGAATGGGACCTTACAGAAGAATATATTACTATGAAACATCAAAGCCTGGTGCAGGACAGTCCCCTTCCCCCTCTCACCACTCCAGGCACTAGACCTCTATAAAGCAACACAGCCTGGTCCAGGACACACCCCTTCCTCTCCTGATCCTACAAAAGACTACACTGTTATGAAGCATCAAAGCCTGGTCCTGGACACATCCCTTCCTTTCCTGACCACATCAGGTACTATACTGCTAAGCAGCAATAAAGCCTGGTCCTGGACACACCCCTTACTCCTCTGACCGCCCCCGGCACTTTAGCTATATAAAGCAACAAAGCCTGGTCCAGGACATGCCCCTTCCTCCTCTGATTTCACACAATACTATATTGCTATAAAAGAACAAAGCCTGGTCCAGAACAAACCTCCTTCTCCTATGATTGTCTGTAGTTACTCCTACGTGCTTTGTTTGTGTACAGTTTGATGTTTCATTCTTTTTTATTTTATGTGTTGTTAGATGTATATAGTATGTGCAATCCTACTCGTATGTATAGTTTATACTTTTATGTTTTATTGTATATTCATAGTTTTCTGTGTGTAATTTTACATATAAAGTCTCATGTGTGTAGTTCATGCTAAGTGTTCTGGTTTATGTATGTAAAGCTGTACGTGTAATATTTTCCCTGTGCGTTTTTTAGCTTTATGTGTGTAGTTTTATGTTTATACTTTTATGTGTATTGTATATGTATAGTTTTATGCATGTATTCTTATGTGTATAGTTTTATGCTTGTGTATTTAGTGTTATGAGTTTCATTTCATGTGTAGATAGCTATCTGTATGTATAGTTTTATTTCTGTAGTTAGTGTTATGCCTGTTTAGGTTTTTATGTATAGTTTTATGTGTAGTTAGTTTTATGTGTATTCGGTTTTATGCATGTAGTTAGTTTTACGCAGGTTTAGTTGTATATATATATATATATATATATATATATATATATATGTATTGTAGAGGCAAATCTTTCAAATAGCTTTACTTTAGTGGGGCAGTATGCATCCCTGGACTTGTCATTGGCAGATATAAGTTTGCTGCACCCTTTTTTAAATTAATTTTTCCATGCTGCAATACTTTTAATAATGAAGTTGATCCTAAATAAAACCAAAACCAATAAAGCTTCTTTGTAAAATCAAAGGTTGATATCATAATCGGGGGTTTGATATTTTTAAAAAATAATAAGCCCTGCACATTTAGGAGTTTCTTACATTTCAGTGCATTGTACTGCAGCACATTTTTTGTAATGAGGATCACTATGCGTTTTCTGCTTTCCGTTTGAAAAAGATTCTTTTCACTGGAGAATCGACAGCCTTGAGATGAGAAAGCAAAACATAATAAACACAATCTTTGAGAATGACATCTCCACTTTAAATTCCTGATACATTTTACAGGGGGTGGCATTGTCTGAGTAGCCATTGGAGGTTTGTGCAACTTTTAACGTGCCCAGATATATTCTGCCCCTCAATAAATATTAACAATTGTGTACAGTGTGTTCTTTTTGGGGGCGTTAGGTTATCTTGATCCTGGCTTCACTTTCTAAAGCAGTGTTTCTCAGCCTTTTTAACATAGAGGAACCTTTGAAATTACTTTCAGGCCTTTATGGAACCCCTTCTATATTTACTATATCCACAGCTCACTGTACATTAGTGTGGTAGTCAGTAGGAAGAATTCTTTTTACTTTGGTAACTATTGCCTTGCTCAAGGGACCTCTAGCAAGATCTGGAGGAACCCTAGGGTTACACGCAACTGTCCCAGAGAGCCAGTAACCTGGACAACTATGCAGATAAGGAGTTGGGCTTTGTTGACCCTGTGCTTGTTTCATGGTAACAGTCCCAGAGGTAGCAGTTCCAAGATCTCAATTACCTAAGTCAGTGTTGCCACGACAGGATGACCATTGACAACCTTTTCTTGAACATACCAATTCCTTGGCTGCCATTTGGCATTGGTCCTTACTGATATGCTGCCAACATATGAATTAGAACATCAGAGACTCCGGACCTGCAGCCATTGGTCCAGCCTGTTAGGTTGACCCTTATCCCTGGATGTCTACTTTTACTCTCTTCATCCAATGTGCTTATCATATAGCGGTCACCTATATACTGACAAGCATTCAAGAAAGCAGAGTTAAGATTGGCTGCCGTGAGTTGCAGCATTTTGCATATCTTCCTTAAAACCTCTATTGCCTTGTTTTAATTGCCGACTTATCTTCCGGCGATCAACAGAGTGCAGAATTACCACCTACCTACGCCTTGTCCCCAGAGCCTCCAGCTTCAGCCTTCAACATTTGAGACATTTAGTAGTTAAAGCAGGTAATTTACCTATAAATTACCTATATGGGCGAGACGGGTGAGATGTCTCTCCTGCATGCATATTAATGAGGTAATTATAACTCATTTGCATAATTGCCTGCCAGCCTCCCGTGGGTTACTTGCACATATATCACTCAGGCAGTAAAACACAAACACAAGCATTCCGACCATTTGATAAACAGAACCTCTGTGCCACAAAATGGCCTTTGCTTAGTGCGAAGGCCTATAAATATTTAATGTAGCAAAACCCCAATGATGAGGCCTATTCGAAGATGAACTCCAAAACAAATGAATTCCTTCAAAAGGAAATCTGAGGTAGTCACCAGACTCCACCAACATAGCACTGCCTGGAGGGTAGAAGGGGGTAACAGCACTTGCTCAAACCTGTTCTTTTTGGGGGGTGTGACAACGAAAAGTTCTAAATTGGCAAACTTCAAAAAATTTTACGATTGCCAACTGCAGAGAGGTCTCCCTGCAGAGTTCTGACACAATGCTACAGCTTTCCAATCAACATCAATCATTAGCATTGCTTATTGCAGAGCTATAGGTCTAATTAGGTAGGTTGTGTGTTGGACCTCTACAAAAAGACAGAGAAGAAAGGTTAGTGCTTTTAGGGGTCTACTTATAAAGCGGTGAATGTTTCTGGAGGAGAATCTTTCAGGTCATGTGGTTTCAATGGCAATGATTGATTCTGCACCAGAGAATGTTTGATGAGTGTCAAATTCACTACTTTAAGAATTGACCCCATAGAGTTTTGGTGAGGCATTCTCAACCAGGGTACTATGGAATCCCAAGGTTCCTCCAGAGCAGTGGTCGCCAACCTTTTCAGTTCTGCAGACCACAAAAATTACCAGCTCCTGACTGTGCATGTGCGGGGAGCCGGGTGTCATTCAAAGGAGGAGAAACCTCCCCCAGAGTGACGTCATTATGACATAGCTGATCGAAGCCTGCTATGGGAGAGTGAGCGGGTTATGTTCAGGGACACAGCCCGCCCACCTCCCTGAGCCTAGGAACTGCGCGGGGGACGTGGTCCGTGGCTCTGGCTGGTGCGTCCCCCAATGCTGATGCATTGGCCAGGACCGCGACCCCCAAATTTTACTTACAGACTGCCAGTGGTCTGCAGACCACTGGTTGGCGACCGCTGCTCCAGAGGGTTCCTCAAGCTATGATGATACCTGCATAGTTCTGGGGCCAACACTTGGTAGAGCCAATGACATGAGTCTAATAATATTTTAGGTGTCTTCAAACATGGTATTCTAGCCACCACTGTAGGAAGACAGTCTTGCCGCTACTTGCCAACAATTAAAGAGGCAATTTTTTCCAATGACCCCCAAAAAACTGGTATTAGTAAAGGTTTTCTGAGACCTAAAAATAAATTTCAGGGATCCTTATGGGTGAAATAGTTCAGAAAGGATGGTTCGAAGCTAGCACTGAGTTTGCTTTTCTCCATGTTACTACTTTTAAGCAAAAATTTTACCTAAACCTAAACAATTTTATGACAAAATTTTGGAAAAATTTTCATGAAGATAAAAACACTACATTCATCCCTAATCATCACCTCGCTTTCTTGCTTTTAACTCTTTATTAACTTATTTCTTCCACAAGACCAGTCCTCTTTAACTCAAATCCCTTTCGGTTCCTAACAGGTCAGATTTTAAGTGTCTCTTATTAATGGCGGCTCATTCATCATTTATAAACGAGCAATTAGCTCATCCGTGTAGGGCCATGCCAAAAAAAAAATTCCCCCGGAACGCTGGCAACATCCACGGACCGGATTCAATCGCGCACTCCTTGGAAAGTCGTATTACCAGCCCCACTTTAACGGCGTGTATTATTTTATTTATGACGGCGCTGCGCAGCTGTGTCGATTGTAATATCCCCTAAATAAATAATAAGAATGACATCATTCCCATAGCAATTATGCACGCAGAATATAAACTCATTTTTTTTTTCGGGAGAAATCTTCGGCTTCCTGCTTAGGGGAGCGTGACTTTATTCCATTACATACACGTCGCGCTGATTTTTGTATTATTATTTTTTTATTATTATTTTTTTTCCTATCTTAACAGTGATAATTTATGCATTTGTTTCATTAGGAAAACAGCACATTCTCCGATACGTCTTGTTCGGGCTATTAAATATCTCACCCCGGAACCTCATGAGAAAATCTCTGACGGATAATACAACTAAAGGAGAGAATCTAGTTTGTGCAATAAATCTAGGCTGATGCGCATTTGGTATTGTATTTTTTTTAATGCAAGCTCTCTGAGCACCTGACGCTGATAGATAAAAAATGAATTACTGTACGTAGCTCTGTAAATTAGCTTGTGATAAAAAAGGAGCCTTTATGACATTGTTTTCGATGATTGTGTTCATTTTCCAAAATTAGCTTTAAATAAGTTAAAGAAAAACTTCCCCCTTACCCCAACTTTTTTACATTTTACTGGCCATCGTAAAAAAAATTCTGTAGATCCTGAGATAACCCATCAGATAGAATAACTTGACCTGACAACTGACCACTTTTCCGTGCTGCAGTTGGAGCCATAAAAGTTGGTCTAGGATGTGATTGGACAAGAGAATTGATGAGGTCATCAATGAGCTGTCTCTTTCAATTACTCACCTTTATTTGTAAGATTCACAGCACTGTGCAATGCAGTAAAGTCTGATTGGCTCCTTTTTTATACCACTGTAATGGCACAGAAGTGGAAACTGTAGCATGCAGCGGGGGATATAGGCATTAGCGAATGCCAAAGAGGCCTATGGAACATATATGCTGGAATGGAGCAAAGAAACAAGAGCTGCTGATGAGATGATCTACAGTCCCTTCTATTGCAGGCCGCATTTTTTATGAACCCAACAGGGTCACTTTAAAGGTCAAATGCTCAAAAGCTCAGCAAAACTACCTCCCCCCCATCCATTTCTAACCAATCCCACATTTTTCACCTTATAAAACATTATTCACCTATATACGCCTTTCATGACTGCGCTATGAAAAAGGACTGCTGATCCATTGTTGCAGATGTGTCCACGTTTTCTGTTGCCCCCTTCTTCCTATATCTTTGCTTCTGTATCCTCTTTTGTATCTTTATAGGACCCGCCAATGGATAACCAATCAGAAATAACTGATTGTGTGTTGCAAACAGAGGAAGAGCAAATACTAGATAATGGGAAGTCTTATGACTTATGAGAAATTTGGATTTTTTGGTTTTGGAATTTTTTTTCCTTTGTTTATTTATTGTTTTTCCTTGAGATCATATTTAAAGTGGAACTTTCAAAAAAACATTTACCTTTATAGGTGTAAAGCCATTGATCTCTTTGCGATCCTAGTTGAGTCGTTCCTGCGCTGTTCCCATCTTCCTTCTTTGTTCCGGCACCAGATGCACCCATCTTCTTCCTCTTCTTCTGGGTTCTTTCCTCCTAAGCCACCTGATCATACATTGCGCAGGCACAAGATGACGCACCTTCCGGAAAATGTACAAAATGTGCTGATCTCACTGCACAGGTGTGAGATTGACTCTTTCTATATCAGGCATGCGCAGAAGGAAGAAGCATCCTGGCATAGGTGACGTATGTATCCCAGGAGCCTCTGGGTTTCCCATCCAGTCCTTACTGCCGTGGCAGTAAAGACAGAAAAGGAGGGGGTCTCCCCTTCAAATTAAAAAAAAGGTTGTGATAGATTGGCTTTAAGGCTTTGGAAAAAGGATCCAAGCCACTATTACAGGACATAAGGAAAACCTCCATGATGGGCCGCCATTGCCCATTATGACTGTCTGAATTTTCCCTTTGCTGGTGACATTTAGCTTGGAGTTTTCTGTGCAGTCTTTTTATTTTCTGCCGTAGGATTTTACCTTTTCATGTGAAGTTACAGCGGCATTGTAAAAACAGCAGAACAATTTAGCTGTGACATGGCAGGAGAGAAGGATGATTATCTAGTGATTCCCCGTGTGCATGTATGTCCTGCCATGCCTATTCCCAGGGTTGGGGTGTGCAGTCAGTGAAAACACATACACTTGTCTTGCTATTCCCCCGGTACTCTGCGCATTACCCACATCTCATACACTCCTCCGACAGAAATATTGCTATTTACTTCCAACTCGCTATTATTGCTTTTTGGAACCATCAGTCGGAGCGATGTCTGTGGTTCCCTTAAAGTGGACCTATCATCAAATAAATATATAAAGCAGACATGTCACAGCTGCTATTGCTGACGTGGTTCTAAAACAAGACAGCTTAGCCTGATTGGTGTTCTGATTCTTTGCCTTTACTACCTTCTGAATCCCTAACCAAGAAAGAGAATGCTTGGGGCACAACTTATCCGCATGCTTGCTTCCTGTGTGTGACTGACACTACTGACACCTAAAGATCAGCTTTCCAATGCAGCAATGGCAGTCCACATTGTCTTTCAGTGACAGGTTCACTTTAAGAGCATACATTTGAAGTGATGTATTAATGCCACCATATGGCTAGTAATTTGTGATCCACTTAAATTAATTCAACATTAGATTCATTACAAACATAGAATTTATTTTAAATATTTTGGAAAATGAGGCAGTCAAATTCATTTCATTGATCAAATATTATTCAAGTATTCCCATTCTTTGCCTAATCAATGCCTCTAAACCACTCTGACCACCAATAATTCTATCATCAGAGTCATGGTATATTTGTTTTAAGTAGAGGTTCCCTAAGACCTAAAAATTATTTCAAAGGTTATAAAATAACCTTGGGTTTGCTTAGCTTGATCACCTTTAAGCAAAAAAAATTCCAAACCTAAGCAATTTGCATGGCAAAATTTTGGCAAAATTTTCATGAAGCTAAGATCCCCACATTCATCACTATTTGTCACCTCGCTTCCTAGCTTTCAACTCTTTAATCCCTTCTTCCTGTCCTTTTTAATTAAAATCCCTTTTGGTTCCCAACAGGTCCACAATAATCAAGGTGGTTTTAGGGTAGGGCATACTAGACAATTACCCAGTGAATCCAGCTTCACCAGATCCCTAAATAGGAGAATGATGGAGGTACAGGGAGCTGTAGTGCTGTGCATTTGGGGCCCCTATTTCATATTTAGCATCCCTACCAATAATGTATATCAGTGGAAGGAGTTGTGGCCGGAGGAGGAACTACTGCATAATGCATATTAAAGTGGCCCCCGATGCACCTGCATTGTAGCGCATCACTCAGCAATGCACTACAGCGAGGTCTGATGGTGCATTAGGCAGCCTATTCACCAAACGGAATGATTTTGATAGCACAACATAATGCACTGCACAGCTGCAAATGGGCCAATGTTGTACCCAGAGGCCCATTTTATTGACTAAGTGGGCCACTAAGAGGCTAATTTTCCCATGCATGTGTCCATATTTGCACCCATTTGGGCTCATTCACACATACCAGTAGCAAACAATAACCCAAGCCTAGTCTTGATGACCAATTTAGATTGTTTCACCCCTGCGATTTTCTTGATGGTCCTTTGCATAGGTGTCAGCTAAACCTCTTAGATTTTTTCCATTTACCGCCAAATTTTGGCTGCTCCTAATCTGTCTGCACATCCAGGAGTTGTCATTCCGAATATTAGGAGGCCATCTAATATATGATTTTTACTATTTTCCAGCATGATTAAAGTAAATAAAAAAAAATATAGATTTGATTATAAATTTAATCAATTTACTCCCAGCTCACATAGGTACTATATATTTCCAACCGGCGCAGCAAAACCGCCAGCTTTGCATTATAAACATCCGCAAATATATCAGATTTAGGGCGTCGTAAACCACTGCAAAATGTTTATAAATAAAATTATTTTTTTACATGCGGAATGATATCGCTGTTTAAATGAAATTAAATGCGAGATGCCAATATTTATTTCATTTTAAACTCGCTGTAATGACACATCTATTAGAGGAAAAATGAGATTAATTAGAATTAAAAAAAATATCTGGCGTTAAAATGATAGTGAAATATTGTGATGATTTTAATTCATTTGTAAAGATGGAAAGAGATAAATAAAGAAATTACATTTACTAGGCAGGTATGTGTAATTGTATATGATGAGCTGGTTCATTAGACCCCTAATCAGTGCACTTGGGAGAGATACAGAGCATTCATAAAGTCCTCCCCCACCCTGCTTGGGGAGATACAGAGCATTCATCAATTCCTCCCCCACCCTGCAGGGGCAGAGTTTACCATTCTCTTCTTTCTGAGCTCCAGTGGAAATATTGGGTTTATTAATATTAATTATTATTAAACAGGATTTATATAGGGCTGTACATTAAATAGGGATTAGGGTGTTTACTGGCAGATCATTCACCCTTTACAATTAAAGCTTTGGGTCAAAAGACATATACTTAAAAATAGGAATTTACAACCATCAGGTCTAAGAAATTTACTCCTAAACCATGCAAGGCCATGTGCATTTGACATAACCTTGGTAGTGCCACCCCTGGAGTCTCATAAATGTACTGACCTATACCTGAACTCTGCCCATTCCTAAACAAATACACTAGCCATTGAATGTATATAGAAAAGTGCACCAGCTACTATAAAAAATGAGAAAATCTACAATAGATTTGCACTCAAATTACCCATAAACATGACTTTACTAATAACTGCTAATGTGTAAATTCTAACATTTGCTTGTTGTCACACTGAATTAAATGTTGTCAATGAATTGCTTGCGTTAAACATAAATAAACTGCAACAGTTTTGCAGTAAGTGAAAGGAGCAGCGGGACCACCTTCAGGATTTTTTTTTCCACTGGCGATCCAATGAATTCAGCATTGACATTTGCTTTATGGGGCAAACGGTTCCCAGATCTAAAGGAACATCACCCAGATGCCGACCTCTGGTCAGAGAGTGATGGGTCTTTAAACATATCACCTAAACATATTCTCAGGGTTAAAAAGTAACCAGGCAGGCGCATAAGTCTCGATAAGAATATTTTCATTGAACTGATAACATTTTCATATCTAAAACTTTGTTACCGGTGCTCACTTTTCCTTTTATTATTGAGCGGAGATGTGAAATTAGTAAATGCTCTTCCTTATTATACACATTGATCTTGGAGGAAACATCATACCGCGGGGTCACATGACTCAAACAAATTCATAATGTCTTTTTTCTTTTTTTTTCACTAATGCAATATTTTCTTGGTAGAGTTCCATGTTTTGGGTCATTACTCTCCTCTTATATCCCCGAATGAACCGTCTTTGCTTCATTTGCATTTTTGCTATCAACGAGAAGCGGAAAATGATGTTGAGGCTAAGAGACGGATTTGCGTACTTAAAGGACCAGCAAAGAATAGAGAAAAATATTTTAAAGAATAAAAGTTATAGTAGATGTAAGACCCATTGAGGGTCATAAACAATTGTTTTTTTTTTAAATAGAATCCTGGTTCTGCTTTTTTTTAAAGCTTTTTATGGGCAAAAATGTTTTTTTTTTCTATACCTTTCTCTTCCACTCCCCTCTAACTCATCCTGTAGGGTTTATGATTTTCTGCCATCAATGTTTTTGTTTATTTGTTTTTTTTATTGCCTTTTTTTTTCCTTTGCCAGCAGCCATAAAATCCCCATCCCTCCCAGCTGCCCGTGTTTCCACATCAACAAAATATCAACAAACTTTAATAGCAGGAAAATATTTACACAGCGCCAAAACAGTTTTGCGGTTCCTCACCCAAGAGTGAGAATATGTAAAAAGTAACATGATACTATTGATTGAGCGACGGGTTGGCGTCATTGTATCCGGCTCGGCTAAAGATGGCGCCAACCTCTGGGGTTTAGTGGCAATTTCCAATGCTAGGAACTTCTCGAACTGCTAATTGAAGATTCAACAGGCATGTCAAGCCATAGCATCTAATAGTTAATTCCAGGCAGGCTTTTTCTTGCCTTGTAAACAGGCCGGGCCCGGTTTCTATGGTAACCGTCTCCATCACGTGTCGCCCAAGTACCACTTGTGTTTTATAAAGAAACGTTTGTGTGGGAAGGAAAAAAAAAAGATTAAAACTATCCAAGGCCGTTGTTTAACCCCGTCCCTCCTGTTATTTCCAGGTCAGATGAGAAGCTGGGGGATGCGTGCCAAAGACGGTCATTAAATATGGGGGAAACGTTGCTGGCTTGTTGAGGGATCGGGGGGTCTCATTTATAACTTCATTTCCTTTTGTAGGAGTAAGAGTTGCTGTAAGTTTGATCAACTACATAATATAAACTCAATGCTACTTCACGGGATAAAAACACTTGCAGTCTGCATTCATAAAGAACAGATGGAGGGGAAAAAAATCAGAAGCAGCAAAATCAGGCTTTTTTTAATATGGAGGTCTTGAACATATTACTGGTGGTTTACGAGGGTCTGGCCATATAGGAAAAGTAATCACATTACTAGAACGTTTCCAGATGCGTCCCCATAAGTACTTTGTGCTGCTCTTCAGAGGATGAAAGGGCTCCACAAACATTCTTTGAAGTTTGTTGCAAACCCCTTAATGTGAACCTGATGATAGATTCCCAGGTAGTTCCTAAGAGCTGTGGGTGTCGGGGGTCAGCAATGCCAAAAAAGAATGTCTCATTTGGATGGTGGTTGTCATGAGTGGTACCACCCATGCCTCAGTTCAAAAGAGAAGGCATCGTCAGCAACCCCTTGGGAGGACGTATTCATTGAGCCCATACTTCCCCTGGTCCTATGGATGATACCACCCATTACAACCAGCATTCAGAAATTTCCCAGGTAGTTGCTAATACGAACTTCTATTGGCTGTGGTTGTCTGGGGACAGCAATCTTAGGAGCTTTTTTATAAAATAGAGGGTGAGGAACATTTGGACGGTGATTTCAGAGGTGGTATCCCCCATGCCTCATGTTCAAAAGAGAAGCCATGGTCAGCAACCCCTTGCAAGGGTGTAGTCATTGACACCATACTTAACCTGGTCCCATGGGATATACCACCCAAGACAACGACGATTCAGAAAGTTCGAAGTTAATTGCTAATGCACATATTAGGCCACATTTCTATTGACGGTGGTTATCTGGGGCAGCAACGCTAGGAGCATGTTTCTAGGGTGAAGAGCATAGAGCATCCTAAATGAATGATGGTTGTCATAGATGGTCTCACTTCAAAAGAGAAGTCATGGTTAGTAACCCCTTGGGAGGGCATAGTGATTGACACCCTACTTCCCCTGGTCCCATGGATGGTACAAACCAAGACAACCAGCATTCAGAAAATTCCCACGTTTCGAATGCACATAACTGGACACATTTATATTGAAATTGAAACTTATATTGCTCGGTTGTCTGAGGGCAGCAATGCCAAGAGCCTGCTTCTAAAAATAAGGGTGAGGAAAATCTCATTTGGATGGTGATTATCATCAGTAATACCACTAATGCTTTATTTCCACAGAGAAGGCATTCTCAACAACCCCTGGTAAAGGGTACAATGAAATGGGACCATATGTACTCTGGTCCCATTGGTGGTACCACCTATGACAATCACCATTCAAAAAGTGCTTGGAAAGGTAAAAAGAAAAACAGGTTGGAAAATGCTTTGAAATATGTAATTAAAAATATCCATATTGGAACTATAGAAATATAGTGGACTACCTTTCGCTGTATCTCCAAGGGTTTCCAATTGGAGAATCTTCTGATTTCCCGCACCTCCCAGGTTCTAAGACCCCAACTGCTTCTCTGTCTCCACATTCTCTATTGCCCCTTCTTATAAAATACAAATTTTCAGACCATTTGCTGTTTTAAGGTGAGACACAATGTGAGTGATCAATGGACACGCACCTTTTATCAACGTTTGAACCTTACTGGAATGTGTGAAGGAAGAACATCATCAACTTTTTATGTCAAAGTTCACAAAACAGTTCCACATCATGACTGAGAATTCCACAGGAACCATTAGACTACTTATTTTACATGGAAGAGCAATGACTTACATCAAATCCACAGTGGAGGTTACAGCCAATGGTGCCAAACTTCCCCTGGTTAGGACAACCCAAAATCAGGCTAAATGGACCTGTTATCTATCGACCTCCCAGGAGGGACTGAGGACAATGCTTAAGGATCTGGAAGACCACATGCCAAGCAAGCCAAAACACTCCCAGTTGAATGAGTGGAAATCAAGGGCAGACCAAAGAAGAAACTCCTTGTGGGATATTGGTAACATCACCTTTCTGCTCTTCACATTTATGCCACGTAAAAAATGATCTTGCCAAAGACAAAAACTGTTCTATGGCACAGAAAAAAGTAACCTGAAGTGGGCTGACAACACTGCCTACCTGAGATATCAAGCAATGTTGTCAGTCCTCCCTGTTTCAGATTCACCCACGCTAACACCCGCTGCTCCCTTTAGCTCCATAACATTGGTTCTCTGTAGTTCAGCAGGGTGCTTTTCTGCGGTTTGTCTGCCATGCCAATCTGATGGCTACTTTACGAGTGACTGACTCCAAACAAGCAGCTGTCTTTCTTTCTTTCTGTACGCTTGTTTTAGAAGAGTATCACCAATTATTTTGACGTCCGAAGATCCCCATGATGGCCAAATGCAACTGCACTGCACCATAACTCCTGATAAAGTTATCATACAAAACAAAAATGTATAAAATGCGTAAACCAAGAACATTTTACAGTTCTGTTAATTAAAACAACCACGAGTCATCCTGCTGTCGATCCTCTTTCCGCAGAGTACTGTCTGTGATTTGCCTCCATCAGATTCCAATATGGCTGCTCCCAGCATGGAACATATACATATGTATGAATGCAAATATGGGCCGTAGAAGCGTTTCTTACACCCAGTAAACTATACCCATATGTTTTACTGCCTGTTTAAAAATAAATAAGCCCCATTTGGAAGGAAAGAAAATTTTCTTCTTGAAAAAGTGAGCGGCGCTGACACTTTATCATTACTCCTAAAGGCGTCTTGGTGATATTTAAATATACATAAGTCGAGGAGTCGGTGTTATTACACCACAAATGCTGTGATATCACGTCTGTATTGCCGAAACCGAATATTATTATCGAATGTATGGAGAGCGATCAGCATGGTGCAATTATAATAGGACGCCACGCGGTTACATGTGCGCAACAGGAGCAGCGAAAGGTAATTGCATGGGTAATATGGGACTACGGCAGGGTTAATCAGATACATGGGACAGCGGCAAGGCTTTATAATTACTGCTGTTGCCCTGGGTTCACATCTAATACGTACAGCATGTAATGAGTTCAATATACATGAAATTAATGGTATAGTCTGATTTGTAAAAAAGAAGTGGAGTGTATTTATTGCTTCATTATAGTTGTGCAGTCTACGCCGCGGCGGTACCGGATGACTGGGAGTTATTTGCCTGCTTAAAGTGTTTGTAAAATTTTCTCTTCGCAGTATGGGCTGTCACTAAGGTACGCTTCAGAGGATGAATGCTACTTTGTAACGATATCATATTATTAAAGCTGAACTCACAACATTTTTCATTTGAATATATCTCTCAATTGCCGCTAAGGATATAAATTTACATTATGTGCGGCAAATGCCTTTGCAAACCCGGATAACAACCTTGTATAAGTGGAGGTTACACCATACCTTGTGCTGTGGATGGGACCTATCAGCTTCTCCCACTAGAAGTTGCCTGCAGAAAGCTACAGGAGGGGGTGGATACAAGACCAGTCACCGTGCACATAGAGAAAAGTCAGCAGTGACTGGTCTTATTATAGGAAGCTCCTACACAGAGGAAAGGTGCAGCAGATGTTATATGATGAAAAGTAAATAAATATTGCATATAAATATTAGGCATTCTTTTCTTCAGTTAGAAAGTAAATAGTTTGCACTCCTAACGTCTTTGAATTCCCCATATTGCAATCAGTAATACATGACTTACGCATTTCGCATTGCATAAAATTGCTTCAGGAATGTGTGATCCCCATTCTCACCAAAGCAGTGCCATTTTGGCCATACATATTGTGGCATACCGCTTTAGCTGGAAAGTAAATGCCTCAATTTTATTTCTCATTCTGTTCAGTTTTTGTTGTATATAGAGCTCAAAAACTCAACGTTACATTTTTAATAAAAAGTGAATCAGAGTTTTATTCTCAGTTTTTGTGTTTCGCCAAATAGGTTTTCTCAGGACAAGTTTGATTTTGAAAGACTACAGTTCTGTTTAAATGTGTCTCTACAACAAACTACAACAAAGACGCTTTTTTTGTGAAACGCGTCAGTGATTGAGAATAACACAGTTTATGCTTGGATTATAAATGTATGAACCTCCACTTAACATGTTGGGGAAACTCTATATCATTAAGAATGGATGCAGCGGATCCGATGAAGCCTTCTAAGGTTGTGGCATTGGAATGAATACTACTATTGTACAATATATATATTTTTATTGGTCTCCCTAACTTGAATTTTTATCCTCCCCACTCTATTCCTGTAGGAATGTAATCTCTAATACGTGAATGTTATTTTTGCAATCATACTGTGTGACTGTTAAATAAAATCTTTAATTAAAAAAAATATATATTTGTATATATATATATATATATATATATATATATATTTATATATAAATAAATTGTTTTGTAGACTTACTTTTACCAAAAAAAAAAAAAAAACAAACCTCTTTGTCTTTGGGCTCATCCAAAATGCAAATAGTTATCTAACCCAAAGTGCTCTATGTGTCCCTTGTCAGGTAGTGAACAACATACCATATTACAATATACAAATAATAAAACAAAAAAACAATATTAACCCAAAACAACACCATCATAGATTTTCTTTAATCACTGGTGCTCATTAAATGCACTGATATATAGATGACCACAGATACTGACCAATCAGTTCCTGCATATGTGACACAATCATCAAAAATGGAGCTTCAAATGATAAAATACAAAAAGCATGTCAAAACAAATAAACTGTAGGCTAACAAAAGGTGGCAAAAAATTGGGTTTTTACCCAAATTATATCCAAAATGTTTACTTTGGATTTAATTAGAAAGTGTGCAAATCAATGGGGGAATCTTGGGTGGAAATATTTATAAACAGTCCATTTATAAACAGTCCTTAATATAATAAAAAATGTGCTTTCTGAATTATGTTACATTTTTTGTTTTTGTTTTTTGCAATTACATTTATTCTATACAGCTCAGCCAATTTAGCTAAAATTTTGCTTACCAGAGTGATTCTTTAAGGGTTTAGACTAAGTTTCTGCAGTTTGTACATTTTCGAGGAAAAGTCTTTCCCAACATCTCTGTCGATCCGAATTAAGTTCACTGTAGTAACTGCTGTATTTAGCAATAGTTTGACTACTGTTAAAATTCAGGTATGCAGACAGGCAAAAAAAAAAAATCTGCTCGTATTTATGCCTCAGATTCTGCTGCTCTGACAGTTTTTCTTTCTCTTTGTTTTAAGTCAAAGCTACACACACCAGCACTGTCATTTCCAGACCTCCTAAAATTTTTGCTGGTGAATCGAGGCGAGATGCTGTTTTTAGAGTCTTATGGGAGGTAAGTAGGCTTATTTGATGAATTACTATGAGTTAGGTGACAAGTGTTGACCAATCAGGATACAGAAACCTAAGACATGTGATGGCAACCCATCACCCCATGTCATGGCTATCGGATGACTGATATATCAGCCACAGCTTCAGATTGGTCTGCACTCCTAGCTCTTTTGAATTCCCCATATATATATATATATATATATATATATATATATATATATATAGCTTATAAGTTTACATAGCTTACGCATTTCGCATAGTGTTGTGCTTGATTCAGGGATATGTAGTCCCCTATTCTCACCAAAGCAATTCCATTTTGGCCATATACTAAGGGACATACCTGTGCATGATGGTCATCTTTTAATAGCCTGGACTAAAGGAAACTTTTTTTTCATACGTACATATGGAAGTCTTCTTGTTTTTCTGGTTGTACGGCAATCTCAATTGTTTGTTGGAGTGGATGAGAGTTCAAATTTCCAACCTTTTTTTTGTTCAATGTTGTCCATGTTATTCTGTCTTAGTAATATCCATTCCCTGCCATTTCTTGAACGTGTATTAAAGGGATAGGCCTTTTCAGCACATTTGGTGCCCCCAGCCACCCTGTATATATCAATGAAGCATGTACACACTAAGCTTAGGATGGAATATTTTGGCATTGAAATGGTCTAGATAAGGAACCTTTGACAACACCAGAGCACAGCTGGGATACAGCCAGAGTGTTGTCACCCTGTACTACCTGAACAGCCCATGTCTATTCTGCATTTGCATGGGCCCTCGTAAAGAATAAGCAAATCCAAAGCAGAATAGGTCAATTTATGCCTAGTTGGTTGACTATCCCACCCGTATATGAGCTCTGCCGTCAATAAATAAAAATCCTTTAGTTGTGCTTTATGAAAGATTGCACATTGATGCATGCATGGAATCTCATATGCAAAAAGCTGGAGCCCTTCTATTATCTGTAACAGTCAGGACACCTATGTAGCTGTTATGCAATGCCATTAACACAGTTATATAGCACGTCGGTTATATAAATGGTGCAACCCAGCATGCAGTGTGAAGATTAACATTAACCCATGGGGCAATTTCATTTGTATTGAAATGGGCACCAAAATTAGATCTGAATGTCGGTACAGCAATCAAGTGTACAAGTAAAGGAACATGGGGTAAAATGATCGGGGCACACTGATCAGAGGCACTTACATGGGCAATACAGGGAGGTCTGGGGTTCATTATTGGAGCAGTGGAATAAACAGAATACCCTGCACCCCCTGCCATTCTGCCAACTGGGGCTTTGGAGAAGGCGGAGGCTTTGGGTTTTTGCCCAGTTTGCTTGTCCTAATTAGGTGTTAGCATGCCTGGAGCAATGAAGGGTAATTAGATGTTATCAGTTGAGCAGTGCAGGGTAATAAGATGTTAGCACTGGAACAATACAAGGTGATTAAATGGAATCACTGGAGCATTTCAGGGCAATTAAATATTCTTGGAGCAGTTCAGGGTAATTAGGTGTTAGCACTGGAGCACTGCATTAAGATTACATATTGGAGCAGTTAAGGGCGAATAAATATCACTGGAACAATGACGGGTAATAAAATATTACCACTGCAACAGTGCAAGGTATTTACATTGAAGCATTGGAGGGTAATTAGACATTTATCACTGGGGCAATGCAATGTTTCAGATCAGAATATGGGAGGGAATTAGCAGCAGTGTCACATTAGAGCATGGTAATAATCCACTATTATCATGTTGCTGGCTGTCCCTCTCACTCCTGTATGAAACATTTGGAGAGTTAGCAGAATACTGCAGCTCCCTCCTCCCCGGAGGGCAAATTGGCTCTCTCACCATTCCTCATCCTTATTCTGCTCACATCCTGCCAGCTGTGCGCTCCGCTGTACTGCTCTGGGCCTGTCTGAGCCTCACATCCCTCTGCACTGTCTGTCTCCTGTCTCAAATCACCTCAATCTGTCTTTCTCCTGCCATCCTCTCACCCTTTCTATTCTTCATTCTTCCCTTGGCTGCCATGTTTTACCTCCTGCTTTTCAATACCTTTCTCCTTTTCACCATCCTTCCCTTCTCTGGTAACACCATCCTTTTGCTTTTCACCATCATTCTTTCTCCCGCTACCTTCAATCTTCTGCTTTTCACCATTGCACTCACCTTTCATCTTCTTCTTTGTACTACCCATTTTTTTGCCTGGCATCTTTAACTTTCTGGATTTTACCATCCCGCCCTGAACCACCATCTTTATCCTCCTTCTTTTCACCATTCTTCCCTGGACCACCATTCTTATCCTCCTGCCCTTTACCATCCTGCCCTGGACCACCATTCTTATCCTCCTGCTTTTCACCATCTTTCCCTGGACCACCATTCTTATCCTGCTGCTTTTCACTATGCTTCCGTTTCCTGCTGACACCATCCTTTTGCGTTTCACCAACATTCTTTCACCTGTTACCTTGGACCTTTTGCATTTCAGCATTTTACCCTCCCGTTCTTTTTTCTGGTTTTTATCACCCATTTATTTGCCTGGCATCTTCAACCTTCTGCCCTTCACTCTTCCTTGGACCATCATCTTCACCCTCCTGTTTTTCACCATCTTTCCCTAGACCACCATTCTTATACTTCTGCTTTTCACCATCTTTCCCTGGACCACTATTCTTCTCCTCCTGCTTTTCACCATCTTTCCCTGGACCACTATTCTTCTCCTCCTGCTTTTCACCATCTTTCCCTGGACCACCCCTGGACCACTATTCTTCTCCTCCTGCTTTTCACCATCTTTCCCTGGACCACTATTCTTCTCCTCCTGCTTTTCACCATCTTTCCCTGGACCACCATTCTTATCCTCCTGCTTTTTACTATGCTTCCGTTTCCTGCTGACACAATCCTTTTGCTTTTCACCAACATTCTTTCACCTGTTACCTTGGACCTTTTACATTTCAGCATATTACCCTCTCCTACTTTTTTTCTGGTTTGTATCACTCATTTATTTGCCTAGTATCTTCAACCTTCTGCCCTCCACCATTCCTTGGACCACCATCTTCACCCTCCTGTTTTTCACCATCCTTCCCTGGACCACCATCACCATCCTCCTGCTTTTTACTGTCCTTTTCTTACTTGCCAAGTTTTGCTTTTCATAATCCGTTTGTTTGCCACCTTTGTCTTTCTGCTTTCCCCATCCTGCCCTCACCTACCAACTTCTGCTCTTTAACATTTCTTCTCTTGCCAACATTTTACCATCCTTCCTTTGCCTGCTAACTTCAGCCTTTTTGGTTTTCACCACCTTTCATTCCCAGTCATCTTCTGTTTTCACCATTCTAGCCTCACCTACCAACTTATTCCTTCTGCTTTTTAGCATCCTTCCCTTGCCAGCCATCTTCAACCTTCTGCTTTTCTCCAATATTCTCTTAAGTGCCATCTTAATCCTTCAGCTTTTTACTACCCAGACCTTGTCTTTCATCTTAGTCCTGCTTTTCACCATCCTTCCCTTGCTAGATAACTTCATCTTTTGCCATTCAAGCTTCAAGCTTTTCATCATCCTTGATTCCCCTAGTACCCTCAACCTTCTGTCTTCACCATCCACCCTTCTCCTGCTATGTATCACCAATGGAGCTGCTGCTTAACTATCTGCTTCCACCATCTCCTCCATGATTGGCCTCAGCCATCTTCCTCCCCTAAATATTGTAGAAGTTAGGTGGCATTGCCCTCTTCCATGCAGCTTAGCTCTTCCTTGTACTTGGCAAAGGATGGTCGGCCTATTTGATTTCATCTTGGTGTGTAAATATTATATATTGATATCTAGCCAGAGAAAACATTCTCTATGTGTGAGGTCTACGGTTGGTCATAGATGAGCAGTTCTCTTTTTGAGAACAATGAGTGTTTTTTCTGAATTTGTTCTCCTACTGATGTGTGGAGAACACATTTTGGAGTCACCACAATCTTCTGAATTCAAGCAACAAAGTGATGCAGCTTACATGGGGGATTGGGTTCGTTCTGTCCTAAGAAGGAGTATGATGAAAGGAGATGAGAATATCGAGGCACAGAGGTGACCATGAGTAGATCCAGTCTATTCCCTGCCGCCATGCTATAGAAAAGAACACTTGATCTTCGTAGAGAAGTAGTGGTCTCTCTACAGTGGTCAGTCTCACCCCCCCTACTGAGTCAGACCTAAAGGTCTCCAATCAAAGCTCATGCTTAATGCTCATGCTTCTTGCTGATTGGAGATTTCTAGCTCTGACTCAGTAGGGGGGTGTGTCACAGTAGGGGTCCTTCTCTACAGCATGCTGGCTGGGGACAAACTTTTTGACTAACTATAGAACATATTGGACACATTTGGTTTTAATGCACCTGGAGTATTTTTTTAGCTGATCCGAGAGTTCAGATGAGAGGTAGGTCTTGTTTGTTGCTGGCATGTTGTAATTAAAGAATGTGGAGTAATCTAAAAATCGCAACAAAGTTGCAACAAGCAGGACTTTTTCCAATTAACTGCCTTGCAATGTACCTAAAACCTGCAGGTGTGACCATGGGCATAGTCCTGGAAAATCAAACACATTGGGCAAAATGACCCCAAACCCAGGCATGGTTGGCAGGGAGCTTTTTTGGAAGGAATTTTTGAGTGAAAGGAGACTGGTAATGAAGCAGCGGACAGATGAAGGAGGGGGCTGCGCTCATCGCCTGATCAATTAACCCTTTCCATAACTCTAGCTCAATCTTGTCTCAGATCTGATTGTCATACAAGAGCTCTTTCTGTTCCAATATGACCTAATTTTCCCTCCCCACTTTATAAAGAGAAGCCATTGTTCCTTCCCTGGCGTGTCGCTTGCTATTGGCAGCAATTATTTTTATTAGCAGGGAAATATCACTGTGTAACAATTTACTGAATGCAAATACAGGATCATTTGGGCGGAGCGCCCCTTTGATGTTCGGCTACTAGCAAGAGTCGCAGCAAGGCAAAGCGGGCTACAGGCGACTCTCTCTTTTTTATGCCATTAGTTTCATAGCCAACGGCCAGCAACTGTTTATGTTTTTGATTTTTTGAACAATAGAATTACATTTAGAATTTTTGCCTAATACAGAAGCAATATAATGGGTGCATTTTAAGTGAACGCGGACTTTGCTCATGCAGGGCAATAGATTAAATTCACCTATATTGTATCTAAACCCAAAAATAAAATCAATTGTAGTTTACCAGTTTTATCCACCCAGTAGGAGCAGAAGAAACATTGCCTCTGGCTGCATGGCTACTTTTCATCCTCTGGAGGAAGAACTGAACCACCACTACAAACGCAAGCGCACCTCCTGCATACGCGTTGACCTGCGGTGTGATTTGCCGCTCCCGGGCGCATAACAGTGGTTTTCCGTATGCCAGGGAGTGGCAAACTGTATAGGTTCAGATCATACATCTAAAAGAAGCCTTAGCCTCAAGTCAAGGACCTGTGCTGCCTCTTCACTCTGGAAATGAATGGGCTCTGCTGGGTTTTTTTTAGTGCAGGTTTTATGTGTAGTGATGTGTGAAATTGAGACATTTATATCTGCCAAAGTTTTCGCACAAACTGCATATTTTTATAAAAAAATATTTTGTCTTTATTTTATTGAATTTAAGGATCACTGGGACATAGCGGTCACTAGAGCACAGATGGCTCCCAGAGCACAACGTCTCAGAATGAGGGGTTTGGGACATAGGGTCATTAGACCACAAAGGGTCACTGAAGCAAAGGGTCATTTGCTGGATTGCAGGGTGACTGGAGCACATAGGGCCACTGGGGCACAAAGGGTCACTGAAATGCACTAGCCATTGGAGTACAAAGGAATACTGGAAACCAAAAGCAGCCCTGGGAGCACAAAGAGTTGCTAAACCACAACGGTAACTGGGGGATAACATGTCATGAGGCCAAATAGGGTTATTGGAGCAGTGTCCAACTGGAGCATGGGGTCACTAGAGTGCAAAATGTTACTGGAGCACATAGGCTTACTGGAGCATGGGTTCATTGCAACAAAGAATCACTGAAAGATTAAGGGTTACTAAAGCACAGGATTACTTGCTGGATCATGAGATCACTGGAGCACACAGGGTCACTGGAGCACTTAGGGTCACAGGAATTCTGTGGTCACTGGAGCATAAAGGGGTCAATAAAGCACAAAGGGTCACATGGGGTCCATGCTCTGTATGCTTGCTTTAACAACAGACAAAACTCTATTGGTTGAAAAGCTGACAAAGCAGGCCGAGGATGATTTTCATGGTAAAAACAAGTTGGCCAAAAAATGCCTGAGAATGTCTAGTCCTGCACCAAGGCCACCTCTCTATGACAATTTAGCACATAAAGTCATCCCTGCTTGTGTGGCTACTGGGGGTCACAAATTAAAATGTTTTACAGCATCCAAGTTTTAATTTTAGCCAATCAGAGGATTAGTTACTATAGGCTATAGCACCCTGCACTAGAGAAGGCCGCAATGGTTTTGCTTTCATTGATCGAGAAACTCTCAGACATCATCCTGTGTCTTTGGGTTTCTGTTTTGCACCGTTGCCTCACATTGTGTGCACTACCGCTGCCTCCCTCCTCCCTTTCCATCCTGAACTATTGATTTCCCGGCTGTGTAGTTAAAGTATCCAGGCTCAAGAACTGCAGTAGTCAGCACCTAGCAGGACTCCCAGGAGAATTACTTATAGACTGACATCTAAAAACTATTATTGCTCAGGAATTCAGATACCTAACAAGCGAGCAGCTGTCGTATATTGGTGCCCCTTGGATGGAGATCCATTGATGGACATGTAAGGGGAAATTTTTATTCTAAGGTGAGCAACAAAGCTTCTGCAGTAGTCTGTAAAGGCAGACCTTTCTAGAGTCTAAACTGGAGTTTTCAAACACTTTTCAAATTCTGCAAGCTGTTTCAAAAACAGCTTGCAGAATTCTTCAGGATGTAACACTTTTCAAAGCCTGCTGTGGTTCTTTCTACAAGCCTGTACATCACAGGGCACAGAAATGTCTTAATGGACAATCTTGGCACCAAATCCTCCACTAGACCTCCGACTAGTGTCCCTCCCACGCTGAACCATCAAAAGCAACTTAGGTTCCTTAAGGTCTGGACAGGCATACAGAAATTTCTTCTGCTGCAGGTACTCCAGCTACAAAATTTCCCATCTGACACCTGAAAATGGGCGGTAGAATTTGTTGAGTGCAGCAGGGGATGCAGGTATTCAACATACCTTGTAGCTGCATGAAGACAGCAAAGTTCAGAATCACCACCTGGCAAAAGGGTAAGTATTGAAATCAGGCAGGTACCTTGGGTGCTTCAGCAGGAAGGGAGCCCAAAAAGGGCAGGACCTATGTTTCTGAAGGTTACTACTGATAGTAAAAAGAAGTTTCATACTTCTTTTTAGTTTCAGCTATCCCCCTGACACTCTTAAAAATTTAAGTGGTTTTCATATTCTGTGTAATTCACTTCTTCATACCAATGCTTACCAATCTCTTTAGAACATTCAACTTAAAAAGGCAAAAATCTGCATCTTGATGCTCTGTGGTCTCTTACAGACCAGTATATATCAATAGAAGTGACCAAAAAAGCAAAGTGGGGGGATTCTGGTTGCTGAAGATCATTCAACTTCATTCAACTTCACCCCGATTTTTTTAGAAAATGATTTGTGTTTTACCGTTATTTATCCTATCTATCTAGAGTTAATGATCTCCTTCCTGGCTCATTTAGGGAGACAGATCTCTTGATGGTGACTATTGTGGTCTATGCTTGCATAGGTCAACTGTGGTCTCTGTTGGAAGCCCATATTATATGGTGACAATACGGGGACAAAACATCTTTATTGCAGAACTTTTTTTAATGGAAGCTTCATATTGAAAATATGAAGCTTTGCTCACCTTAGGTAGGGACTGCACCGCTGAGGCAGAAAATTCAACAATGGTCCAATCATTTCTTGGAAGATATAAAGGATCCTTTAATCATTGGACATCATTGTTTCAATTCTTACTTTACTTCCTATGACCGAATGTTCTGTAACTCATAATGACCAATCAGATCCAAGCCTATACTAATCCTGATGTTACAATCTGACCTATTGCTACCCCAGATGACCCCTGGCTCTAAGGTTAAGTTTTGTAGAATGATTAAAATGCATTAAAGCTTCCCCTGCTATTTTTTTTTAGAATAGCAGCTCTATACGTGCCATTGCCGTAAAACCCAACCGACGCCGAATTTCACAGCAACAATAAAGCAAACCAGAATAGTAAGAGAAACTGGCCCTCCGACACCTCGCAAAGCACCGGCGATAAATTCAGTTTAACATGCTCTGATATTTGTCAACCTATAAGGGGTAATTCAATAAAACCTTAAGGTGGCGGGCCGGGACATTATTGGTTGGAAAGCTCTGCTGAAGTCAATAGATTTTTCAATACAATAGAAGGTTGATAGTCTGATTTGGATTTTATTGGATTTCCTCTTCGGTCTGAACACTCCGGTTAAGGCAAAGGAGGAATGTGAATTACTAAGTATTATATCTAGAGGATAAAACAAAACAGAGCTGATTGACATCCCCAAGGGACAAATGTTCTTGTATAAGAAGCAAAAATCTAGCACACAGCATGCATGATTATAATGCAATTCCGTTTTCCTACATTTAAAACAAAAACAAACACTAGTTTTCATGAGTCACCATTGGAAAGGATCATTATTAAACTTTATTATTTTCTATAGAGCACACTATATCTTCATCATGGTCGACCACTGAACACCATTGTAATACAATTCTGTTACACTTTATACGTAGAACCTTACACCCCCAACATGGTGATTATTGGACACCACTATAATACAATGCTATTACACCCTATATAAAGAACACTACAACTCCCAACAAAGCCAAACACTGGACATCATCATAAAACTGTTTTAATACACTCTATACATAGAGCTCTATACTCCCACAACATAGCCGAGCATTGGACATCACCATAATACAATTCTATAGCACTTTATACATAGAGCCTTACACCCCCAACATGGCCAAGCATTGGACACCATTATACCACAATTCTATGACACTCGGTATATTTAGAACACTACAACCCCCAACATAGCCAAGCATTGGACACCATTATAATACAACTCTATTACACCCTATATATAGAACACTACATCTCCCAACATAGCCAAACTTGGGACACCATCAGAAAACTGTTTTATTACACTCCATACATAGAACACTATACTCCCACAATATGGCCGAGCATTGGACACCATTATAATACAATTCTATGACACTTGTTATATTTAGAACACTATAACCCCCAACATGGCCGAGCATTGGACACCATTATAATACAATTCTATTACATCCTATATATTTAGAACACTACAACCCCCAACATAGCCAAGCATTGGACACCATTATAACACAATTCTATGACACTCTATATTAGCCGTTCTCAATCCTTTTACCCAGAGGAACCTATGAGATTACTTTCAGGTCATGGGGGAACCCTTCATACAATTAATTCAGAAGAAGAATCCCCCCATTATGGTGGTGGTCAGAAAATGATGGCTTTTACCATGGTAGTCACATTACCTCCCTCCTACATGTCCCAGCTAACATATGACTATGTCATCTTATTTACTCTATAAAATAGTGGTAAACCTGAAATTACTTACAAGCACCATCAGATGAGAGGTCAACCAGCCTAAGCTCAAGGAACCCTTAACAAATAATCCTAAAATTTCACATAACCCTGGTTGGGAATGGCTATTCTGTACATAGAACACTACACTTCCAACATGGCCAGTCACAATACAATCCTATGACACTCTATACATAGAACACTACAACATGGCTGACCACTGGCCACCATCACAATACAAT
>NC_092868.1:6247871-6313386 GCF_032062135.1 Pyxicephalus adspersus
TGGCACTCTATACATAGAACACTACAACATGGCTGACCACTGGCCACCATCGCACTACAATCCTATGGCAGTCTATACATAGAACACTATACCCCTAACATTTTCTCCTCATGTTGAGGTGTGATGATGTATATTTGTCTATATATTTGTTGTTAGGAGCACACACAGCTCCATCAATCCATCTCCATATAACCACAAAGAAATCAGAACATTTTCCTTGGGACATAATAGACACTTTAGTCTCTGTTCATTCATAATAGAGCGTATCAGATTGCAATCATTATTCTCAGACCTGAAGATTTCACTGTCCAGTCCTACAATATCCAATTTCTTATAAGAGCGGAGTTATACCGTGATAATAGATGTTGCAAACATGAAGTTGGCACAGGAGATATAACTACAGTATTCTAGAATGAAAATGACCCCAAAAGATTGCAAACAAATATCTTAGACATACAGAATGTTCAATGGAACAAAATAAAATCTGCTATAAAGCCTCCCTTTCATTCATTATCACCTCCAGCATCCCCTTAATGCCATCTAACCTCCAACCTCCCCTACATTCAATCTGCCCTCCAGCCTCCCCTACATTTAATCTGCCCTCCAGCCTCCCCTTCATTCAATCTGACCTCCAGCATCCCTTTAATTCATTCTGACCTCCAACCTCTCCTACTTTCAATCTGACCTTGCGTCTCCCCTTCATTTATTTAGACCCCCAGTATTCCCTTCATTCAATCTGCCCTCCAGCATCCCTTTATTTCAATCTGACTTCCAGCCCCCTTTCATTCAGTATAACCTCCAGCCTCCCCTTTATTCATTCTGACCTTCAACCTCCCCTTCATTTAATCTGACCTCCAGTCTTCCCTACATTCAACCTGACCTCCAGCATCCCCTTCATTCAATCTGACCTTGCGTCTCCCCTTCATTCATTTGGACCCTCAGCCTCCCCTTCATTCATCCTAACCTCCAGCCCCCCTTTCATTCAAACTGCCCTTCAGCCTAAGCTTCATTCATTTAAACCCCCAGCCTCCCCTTCATTCATCCTAACCTCCAGCCTCCCCTTCATTTATCCTAACCTCCAGCCTCCCCCTTCATTCATCTTAACCTCCAGCCTCCCCTTCATTCATCCTAACCTCCAGCCTCCCTTCATTCAATCTGCCCTTCAGCTTCGACTTCATTGTTGTTGTGTGGTTACCAGCTCCTCATGCCAGGAAACCTCTACCTTGGGGGAGACACTACACGTAGCTTCCCCTGGCAGCAGCCTCATGGAACATGAATGGGGTGGCAGGAAGTTGTACAGTACCACTCCCTGCTGCCAGCCGCCAAATGTGCAGATGAGGTTAGAAACATCGCTGCAGGGCAAGTGACCAAGCGACTGGCAAGATGCCAGTTTCCAAGAGCCGCAGGGGATCGCTCGATCCAAAGGAAGGTCTGAACCTATCCTTAGGGTCAAATAGGATTGATGTGTTGCTCTAATGCAAGGTGAACCAACAATGCAACTTATGCTAAGACGTGGCACCTAAACATTCACCTAAAACGGCCCCCCAACACAGAACAAGAAAAGCAACCAATGCAACCCTCTTTCACAACCACCAGCCATGCCCATGTACACTTTAATGTGCATGCTGAATCATTGCCATGCCTTGGCACGCACATTAAAGCACCACAAATAACCACAAAGATGATTGGGTTTTGAGTTCCCTTGATATCCTGGTACAGACCCAAAACATTTTGCATTTTATTTGGGCACAGAAACAAAAAGCAGACAGAATAGATTTTCATCTCTGAACATTTTGCCCAGAGTCGTCTTTTTAAATGATCGCCATCTGACATTTCTGGGACTTGCTAGACAAACTGACGGCCCGGTGGCAGCAGACAAGGAAGCGGCCCCCAGGACTCGGCGACCAGGAGGGACAGAACGGGGAGGGCGAAGGCTTTGTGCCACCTCTGTAGCCTGAACAGCTTTGAAAATCGTATGATTAACAGGCAGTGTTCCCCTCCGAGGAAGCAAGGACATGAATAATGAAAACCTCAATCCGCCAGTGCAGACAACACGGCCAGTAAACAGGTCAAACACATAACCCCTCCGCTCTCCGGAGAGACGGCCAATCGGCCCTGGGGGGGCATTTCCATTTCGCGCCTGCACAACCCCTCCTCAAGCGAATCGCTGGCAGGAAAGATATAAACAAAAACAAAAAATAAAAGCAACCTCCATAATTAAATCCAATAATAAAAAAGATGCTGACTGCCCTGGAAGGGAAACGTTTCATGTTTATACTTTGTAGCTGGGATAACAATAATTAGAATATTGGTTGATATCTGATCATTGGCCAAGGCCGCCCTTCTCGGATGTGTGACCCCAATAGGAAAATGCCAGCCAGGGCTAAAGTATGCCACTGTACAGGACCCACCTCACAGGGGCCCCAAGTGACTTTGGCAGGGGGACCCCAAATCAGTTCTGCACAGGGGCCCCCTGTTGGCTGTATCAGCCACTGCTGAGAGCAAATCGCAATGTTGGTGCTGGCATAGCTGTAGGTTTTGCATTTTGGTTCTGCCCCTTCTTCTGCAGCCAGGAGAGGAGCAAAGGGAATACTGTAAAGTGTTACAGTGCTGGGGCAGCTCAAATTGCAACCAAGATGGCAGCACCCAGGGCTTATGGTTGTCTGTACAAGGGAGGATTTTATATGCAAAAAACATGTTATTGCACATATAACCATTTAGTAAGATTGCAATAAAAAATCTAGTGACAAGGTCCCTTCAAAATATATATAAACACAATTAATAAAAGCTCTTACAGGCAATAAAAAGCATTAAAAACCATATTTGAGCTTCAGTGACTTAGGATAGGTTGAGACATAACTGGTCTGCTGCAGGCAGGAGGAAGCATTTTTTGAGTCTGTTTCCCCATCGTTGAATGAGACTGTGCAATGTAAGATAAAAGGCTTAAGCAAAGGGCTGATGTGTGTCAGACACATTTAGGAAGGGTGCAGGCACCAGGACTGTGTCATCACTGAGTTTGCATGAAAGTAGACGCTGAGCCTGGATGATGCCTGAACAAAGCTGGCGCTGTATTTCAGAATGTAGTAATGAAGGCATTGTACTGCGATCTCAGTGATTATTACCTGGAAGTCTTACATGAAACTTGCCAATTTTACTTTAATTTATTCTTTTTTTATTACTACACCAGGAACAAAGCTTTGGACTTTCCATGCCTTTGCCTGCAGTAGTGCCGTGGGCACCGCTCACCTCGCCATGGCATCTGAAGAGTTAAAGGCGATGATATTCTATTTCATCAAATTTCCTGCAGCTTTCATCTCAGTGAATAAACCTGGCTCTTTTCCCCCTCTCCAGCTCTTTTAATTCCTCTCTGTGCTCTCCATTCCTCACCCTTGTTGACCCTCATTCAGGAGGCAGTGATGTCATACAATTGTCCCATCGCTCCCCTCGCCCCGCAGGCGATTTAACCCTCAATGCTCTGGGGCCGCTATCCTAACAACTCCTGGAAAATAGAGAAAAAAATCTCCTTTGCATTCTTCTGATGGGGACTTTGATATGTTTGACAAATGGACTGCCAAACCAAATAAAAATAAATTACTGCCAAGTGTTACTGTAGTACGAAGCCAGGAAACTCGGAATCACAGTTTGGGAGCAATGGCGCGTGACTCCTGCGTGGATCTGAGCGAAGAGCGAAATGAATGGTGGCACCGATGTATAATACATTGTTTCCAGGCTCTCACCATCCCTGTGCTGAGTTCCCAGGTCTGCAAACCAGTGGTGCCCATTATCCTGGGACTGTGCACCTGCCGTGCCCATCAAGAAGGGCTTCCACCATCCCTATACTGAGTTCCCTGGTCTGCACACCAGTTGTGCCCATTATGAAGGGCTTCCACCATCTTTATGCTGAGTTCCTGGTCCGCACACCAGCCATGCCAGTTATGAGTGGTTCCCATATTTCATTCTCTTAGTTCCTGGGTCTGTACACCTGTTTTGCCCATAAGGAGGGGTATCCACCAACCTTGTGAGTTACCAGCTCTGGACACTTGTGGTGCCCATCAAAAAAGGGCTCCTGACATCCCTGTACTGAATTCCTGAGTCTAGACACCTACTGTGCACATTATAAAGGGCTTCCACCATTCTGCAAACTAGTAGTGTCCATTATGAGTAGCCTCCACCATTGCTGTGTTAAGTTTTTGGGTCTCTACGCCTGCTGTGGGCATTACACAGGACTTCCACCATCCCAGTGCTGACTACCCGGGTCTGGACACCAGTAGTGCCCATCACAAAGAGCTCCACTGATATCCGCTGTGCCCATTATGAAGGGCTTCCACTGTTCTGCAATACCTTTGTTTTTTTCTATTATGAGGAGCTCCCGCCATCTCTGTGTTGAGTTATCGGGTCTGTACAACAACTTTGCCCACAATCCACCAACCTTGTGCTGAGTTCCCAGGTCTACGCTCCTGCTGTGCCTATCGGTTCTCACCATCCCAGTGCTGAGATCCTGGATGTAAGCGCCTGTTGTGCCCATATTGAGGTTCTCCCCATCCATATACAGAGTTCCTGGGTCTGTACACTTGTTGTGCCCACTATAAGGAACTCCCACAATACCCGCACTAAAAAAAATTTACCTCCCCCCTCCATTTAAACTATTGAAGTGGTTTCTTTGGTTGGTTGAACCTCCAAAGCCCAACAACCCAAGAACCTCACTCAACCTACCCGCTCTTCACCTCCTCACCTAATCTTCCACTTGGCACTTCCAGTTTTTCCTCTTCATGACCTTCCACAACTTCTGGGCACCATCAGACCTATAGCTGCCATTCACCATGGAACTTCACCATGGGACCTTACAGGCCAGAAGAACACAAACATCTGCAAAAAGGACCTGCCATGTATAGACCTGCAAGTTTATTGATGTCATCAACCCCCGAAATGGGACAAAGAAATAACTAGAAAGGTGACAATACTTTGCATGATTTCACTATTACATGTCATTCAGGCAGAATCAACAGGTCATGAACATATTTCAAGGTTTTAGTGATGGACCTCACTGCATGCAGTGACATGCTCAGGAAAGTTATCTTGGGGAACAACACCAAGAAATACCAAGAATTGGATGATGTTGAGGTCAACCACCGGAAATAATATAACCTCGGATGTAACATGAGAAACTGGTGCCCCGAACATCACCCTCCACCACTGGGCATCCATCAATAAAAGTGACACCCACGAGATCCCTGGCAATGCTAAGCAGTTTAAGTTAAAAGCATGTTTTATGAGATTTGGGTTCCCGGATTTCCCATTGGAAGGACGGTGACATCACTTTTGCCTAAGGTTAGGTGAATACATAAACTGAATATTTTACCCATTGGTTATTTTTTAAAATTGAATTGCAGTGTTGTTATTATAGTAAGGGTGGGTGATCTTGTTCAAAGGGAGGTCTGTTGTGTTGTTAAGTATAACCCCTTTAGTAAATAAAGAGTGTAGATCTACTTTTTTAATCTAAATTGGATTTACACAATAATCCAAATAATTGATTACGGTGTGATTGCCGGAGGCCAAATACATAAAGCACTTGACAGTGATCAGAGATTTTCTGAGCGTGGAAGAGCACTCTTTGTAACAGACCCTAAGGCTAGGCAGAGACAGATTGCTACACTGCTTTCAATGTATTAGATGATAAAAAATATATATATATATATATATATATATATATATATATATATATATATATATATATTTATATATATATATACTGTATATCATTTTTTTTTCTTTACCCTAGTACATCTTTGACTGCTTTATATGTATTTTTGTGTGTAAATATATATATATATAGATGGATAAATACATTTTTTTTAAATGTATATAACATAAAATAATTATCGGTATATAAACACTTTTTATATATCATTTAGATAAATTCCTTTAGATCAATTTTAGATAATGTATATGAAAAAGTTATAAAAAATTCAATATTTATTTATTATTATTTTATTTAAATTTTGTGTTTACTTATTTTTTTATATTTCATTTTGTTTGGGTATTATTTAAATAGAATAGGTAATAATAAATATTATATATAATAATATATATAATAATATAAATAATGCACAAATATATATAAATATATATATGTGTGCATTATTTATATTATTTATATATATTTAAATATTGTTTGTTTTTTGTTTTTGTTTTTTTCTTTGCTACACAAGCCATGTACAGTTGCTGTAGTTTTAGTAAAAAAAAATGCAAACGTTGCTTCAGTGCAATATGGCAACCCGGAGGCGTTCTACATATTGTTGGTGTTAAAACTGCCCTAAGAAATCTAATTCCCCTGTTCTACAATTTGTTCAGCTGCAAGTCAAAGTTGGGCATCCGCTGCATAAGCTTTTTCATATTTTGTGTCTCATCCGCTTCTAGGACGCAGACACTGCAGCTTATCTCATTACAACACTGGGATTGCTTTGGTGGGCGACCCCACCATTCAGAAATCACTTTGAGAAAGGACCTAGGGAAACAAAAAACAAATAGCAATCTTTCCAGATCAGAGGAAGATTTAGACCGACATAACATAAAAGTAAAATAAAAAAAACATAAAAATATAAATATATTAAAAAATTAATATATAGATAAGAAATAATCCAGAAATATGTGTTTATGGGAGCCTAATATAAAACTGGCAGATGGGTTTGATGTAAGAAGCATTCTAAAGGTAAATTTCTGATATGAGAGCCCTTAGAAGTCTCGGCCATTATCGGAAACCACATGTGCCGGTATAGACGGGTTGGTAAGGGAAAAGCTGCCATAGATCCCCGCTCTTGGTCCTATGTGTATCTATGGCGGCTGATTTCCTTCTAACCATTCTGTCCTTGGTTTCCGATAAGGGCTCTTGGTACTTCCATTATTGGCAATGAGCCAATGTAAATCACTGAATCTCTCTTTGGGGATTTCTAATGTTTTCTGTGTTAATTTTTTAATGTTTTCTTTATTATTCCTTTTTTTTCCTTTTTTTTGGATACATTTGCAACATTTTTTTACCATTTTTATTATAGGCATTTATGTAAACCTTGCTAAAACCATTATCATAGTGACTGCTAAGTATGCCCTCTCACCACCTGATCCATCACCGTCATATTAAATAAAGCTGCACACATCACATCCATGCAAAAGACTTAAAAATGTGACCCCACAAAAACTGAGCACAGCAGGTGCACAGCAAAGATCATTTTAATTAAAAAAAAAAATTTAAAAGATTTAAAAACAACTTTATATAGAATAAAGTCACTGAGATCTACTTTTTACAGAACGGCTTTCACTCATCTTTTCACATGGTTGTATATACATAGAAAAGAATGGGCTGACTTTTCATGATTCTGACTCTTAATTGAAGGTACACAATGGGCCTGATTTATTAAAGCCAAAGTGAAGATAGACTATCAAGAGATAACCTGGGTGATTCAGCAAACTTGGAATGGATCTGGTCCTAGATTTAAAGCATTTGCATGATTTTTCAGAAATCCATTCCAAGTTTAGTGGATCACCCAGCTTCTCCCATGATTGTCTATCTTCTCCAGTCTTGGATTAAATCAGGCCCACTAATTACTAACAAACCCTTACTCCCGGCCCCAATTCACATCGGCCATTGTAATCCACTGTTTAATTTGCTCTGACACAGCTAACAACAAAATAACACAAAAGTCATCTTAATCTTGTCTTTGACCGCTTAATCCTGACCATCGCAATTGTACAACACTTTTGTGAATTTGTGGCGGCTTATACAGCTGACCCCCCCATACCCCCCCTCCATAATCCCCCCCAGGAATACATGACAAGCTTGAATCCCAGCAGGATTTCTGCAGTGAATTCGTCACTGAGATAGATGACAAGCTTTTGGCGCAGGTACGTCATTTATGGGCGCTATGTTCTAAATCTGTCCTTTCTCTGATGACTCAGATTACCAGCTATGAAATGTGTCGCTACTCTACTTTATTAGGTTTATGATCATTTCCCCAATGATAAGGCCTTTCCAATCTGACTAACTTTATCACAAACTGAAACTGACTTTATTGTGATGTCACTGAATGTAAAGGTGAGATAGAATAGTCTGGGAAAATACAAATTCCCTGTCCCGAGTCATCAAACTGAACCAAGATCAGATTTAAAAAACCACTGAAGGCATGCTAAAATGATACACACTAGTTGAGAGGTCACTTTGGCATGCCTTAAGGTGTACCTAAATTCACTGGAAATACAACCTTTTAATTTCTATAAGTACATAAGTCAATAGGGTTTCACTTATTTCATATTAAAAATGCTCATCAATATGAAGCTGTTTGGGAGGCTTTACTGTTTGATGTAAAAGTGATCAAGATGCTTTAAAGCTGTTAGATCATTTCTACACTACTCCAAAGGCAGAATTGTAAGTGAGTGGCACAATACTGGCTAAACTTTGTGCTGGTATAATGATATGGATTAAGTTAAAAAGTCAGAAAAATAGCCATATTTGATTGTTCTCACACTGTTCAAGTTAAGCCCCACTGAAAGTCAATTGGATTTCGATTACTTGCATTTAATTTTCCAAATACACAATGCGGCATTAAAGGTGTTTGGGAGGCCTTACTGTTTAATGTAAAAGTGATCAGGACGCTTTAAAGCCGATAGACCACTTTTACACCACTCCAAAGGAAGAATTGTATATGAGTGGCATAATATGGTTTTAGGCAATTTCCAGGCTGTCACTTCTTACAGTGCTCCGTGGCTTCCAACCAATCATAATGCCTTGGGCTACCATCCCATCCTACTGTTTCAGCTGCTAAAATAATTAATCTATTAAATTACGTTCTCATGATTATTTCCTGTTTCCTTAACCAGCATTTGGAGTCTCTATCAGACACACCCTTGTTATGATTCAAATACACCAATGGTGCTTAAAATTAACCTGAGCTTTGCAAAGTCACAGGTTCGCTTTAAAGAAACACTACAACCCGCCCACGAGGAGCAGTTTGATGATAGGCCTAATGATAGGCCACTCCCCAGCCATGCACCGCCCCTTACTGCCTCGCCAAGGCAGGAGCAACCCTGGGGTACATGGGTGGGTGAATGTAGAGTGTTCAAATTTTGCTCCAGCCAGAGAGCTACAAAGGGGCGAGGGGGACACATTCCCCCAACCCTTGATACCTAAAAGCTCCATTCAATCAACAAATCAAGTTAAAAGAAGTAAAAGAATGGTGAAAAAGGGCAGGGAATCGGTAGGTATACCTTGCGCATGCTATCCAAAGGAGCACCATGAGGGGGCGCAGCTATAAATAGTCCTTAATGCCCCCTCGAGAGGCAAATCTATCAATTGAAGAATTTACATATAAATATAACATATACAAAGCTTTTGTCTCATACCAACAAGAGACTTTTCTTCTACATAATATATTGTGTTGTTATTGTGGTTGAACTTAATAGACTTTTTTTTAACCTGACTAACTATGTAACTATATTTTTCCACATTGCTTTGAAGAATGTGATCTCCTGACCTATCACAAAATCTATCAAACTTGTGATCAATGGACCATCCTCCTATCAGATGGAAACCCAAGTATAGCTTCATTAAAACTAAAACCCATGACAGTAACAGTTATTTCTTAAAGAAAAACTCCAAAACGGGTGATAATTTATGAACAGAGGTCCCTAGAAAAGAAGTTAACCCTTTCAATACTGCGCTAAATAAACAAATTTTATAGGTTACTTTGCACTCCTGTCCTGGGTTGTTCCTTTTTGATGATGCTAAAATTTCTGTTGGGGTAATCTCATGGATTAGATTAAAAAAAACAGACAGATTTGTTTTTTCTTACACATGGGTGAATTAAAGCTTTCTCTAAGGCTGGAAGTCCCAGTTCTTGTAAGAGGAGAATAAATCCAGTTTTGATATATTCTATCTATTCATCCATCGCTGAATGTTCAGATTAAACCCTATTGATGCCTACGAGGGATTGAATCTTCCACTTGAAGGATTGAATATTCTGAGACTATAAGGACATTCACTTAGAGATACAAAAACAACCAATAAATATTCACTCCCAAATGAGAAACACTCTAAGAATATTCATTCAGAAGAATAAATAGCCAAATAACATTTACTCAGCAGAGAAGAAACTTTAAATTCCTTCTGAAAGAAATAACACAACATTAGAGGAAGATAAACTTAAATTCACTGCAGGATTGAATATGAATCTTATCCCTACTGGCGATAGTCTCCAGGCAGGGAAGGGGTTAAAGCTCAATGAAATCCTGCAGCAGCCAGCATCTGTCAGATGTAATTCTGATACCTGTGCACTGTGTGAGATTTGTGTTCATCTCCTGCAGAGGCTGAATGCCTATAAGGCTTGAAGATTGTACATATGCATTGCTTTCACAGGAGGACTTTTAAATTTGAATGCAGCAAATGCACGCATTCAAATCAAAGCTAGGCACTGCAACGGGAGCACTTTGCCTGCAAGATAAATGCATGAGTAGGACATGCTGCATGCAGAGAAATAAAACACAAAGCAACTACAGTGCAATCAAAGGGGGGTCAAAGATAACACCAATGAGACTAAATGCATTGCTAAACATCTTCTGGAAATGCTCTTTGCCTGGCTTCCATACTGAACCTGCTTCGGTTTTGGTCACTGGCCAATATACACAGTGAGTTTTAACATAGAACTGACATGACAGCCAGGCACAAGGCATTTTTACAAAGGTATCAATAGTAACTATACGTTTTAGTATAGTATGTATTTTATTCAAAATATGTCATGGGTAGGGTTAAATTTTCTCACATTGTGAAATTTAACAAGCGCTTGGCAGTGAAATGGTTAAATTTACCAAACCTCACAGTGTTTTTCCCCCCTCAAAAATATACTCTATAGTACAATGTATTTCATGTGTTTCCATGTATTTTGTCCAGGAAAGGGTTAAATTGCAGCCTACTGCACAAGACTCTTTATTCACAATAAGCCCCAGGCTAAGGAGTTGGGTTGATTTACCCCTTACTGTGCCATGCATTTCACTCCAATCATCTTTTGTTTGTAGAGGTTTTAAATACTTTGGGATGCAAGAAAAGGGTTAAATACTTCTCACAAGCATTCAATTCAGACACCCAGCAATGGGCTCAACTGTCCCAGTCAGTGCAATGCCTTTTAATAAGGAAAGGCTTCTTATTGGTAAAGGGTTAAATATGCTGCAAACCACCAAGGAAGCCAGAGGTCAAGAAGTCCCTCTGGAGGAAATGGTTGCATAATGAATCACAATGAGTACACTGGTGGGTAAAGGGTTACACAATTCCCATGCCTGACAAAGGTCCTTAGCCTCCTGGCAGTTAAAGGGTTATGCAATTTGCAGCGCCTGGCTGTCTCTAACCTCTTTGGCAGGTAAGGGGTTAAGTAATACACAGCGCCTCCTAGAGACAGAGAACCCTATGCCATTCGCAGGCTACACAAAAGCTACACAATCCCCTCCACTAGGCTAAAGCCCCCTAGCATCTGGCAGGTAAGGGGTTACACCTAGCTGAGCTCCCTAACTCAAGGGCCTGTAAAGTGTTATGCAGTCCCCAGCACCTAGCTAGTAAAGCGTTACACAACCCCCAGAGCCTAGCTGTGGCCCCTGGTTCCCTAGCAAGGAAGTGGTGCTATAAATTAAACTGTGGGCACCTCTAAATATAGTGCTCTAGCTTTTTAACCCTTTATCTGCCATTTTTTCCCTCCTAATATACTCCACCACAAAATATTCGGTTACTCAAAGACTGCCAGGAGTTTCTCTATACTGGTAAATATAAAGAACCAATAACAAGTCCTGCCTCTGTTTGAGTTGTGCTCCTCCCCTTCACCATGTGACCCAGACAGTGGCATTAGTCATGTGATCTGGATGATCTTAAAGTCATTTTACAGTTCACCTAATTGTTTTTTCTACACCTTTGTAGAGTCTGGTGCTTTATAATTCTAAACCCAATATAAAACCAAAAAGCAATGTATTTTGTAAAAATTTTATCATTTTGACCGAAAGCCCCTTAACCAGATCTGCTAGCATTTTTATATCTAATCCATAACCGTACAGCCAGAAGTCCCATAACAAAGCACATACATGTACAATATTCTGCCTTTCTAATCATTTCTATTAATGATCTGAATTCCAAAGGGAGCAGATAAATTGCTCAAGTACTTTTTATTGCTATTAATCAACATGGCCAATTCCATCCAAAAAATGGTTGCTTATGATTCATCAGATTCACTTTGCATGAAAATCATATCATGCGTAGTTTTAAGGAACTTGTAACGTCATATGTTTAGTAATCCAGGTGTATTACAGATTGACATTCCAGGAGAGCATCAGAAACAGGCAAATTCACGTAGGCTAGTTGTAACATTGTACAAGGCGTGTTGGTCTTTAGTGGTCCTACCATGGTGGTAATTGCCCCGTACCTGACTCTTCATCACGGCCCATATAATAGATGGAATGGAAGATCCGATCAATAAAGGCCCTGACGCATTCCTTCATCTCTTGAACAATCTCCTGCATCATCACCAAACCATAAACTTCGGTGGTATTGTAGATGGCCTAATCTACTGTAGGCCAGGCTATGTGATACCAAGGAGGACAACCCTCTTACAAACGATTAGTACATCTCCCATCTGTATGGCACAATATTTACTTAATAAATGGGAATAGATATGTGGATTCTTTTAACATTATTTACTCCCTTAGTCAAGGTCAATGGTTGTCCCAAATGGTCTTCCAAGGTTAGTAAAGTCATCCTAAAATGATGGTTGACCCACCTGACCATTCATGGTTGGAGAGCTGGTCTTGATCTTTTATGTATGGGAGGCCCCCTGCGTATCTCCTCTTTCTCTGATCATATAAGCACTCTTGAGTTGGACGTTTTTAGACTGGACAAGTCATGGTGATGTCTACGGGTGGGCCAATTGTTTTTGCCCATCCTACCAACCTAGGAAGTTCAGGTGAATGGGAGGCACCTCAATATAATAGCAAGGAGATCACCTCTATATAACTATTTTTTGCTTTCTGAGATCCCTAACATTTGATAGAATGTTCTATTGACCATTAATCTGCCCATTGGGAGTGCCCCAGAGGCCCACAAGGGCATTTGCATTGGGCAAGAGAATTGCCATTGATGGGGCTTTACCCCTAAGTCAGGAAAGTCATGCTCTAGTAACCAAGTGGAACTAAAGATGCATGTATGACACAGTTTTGATGTGATAGTAAATTTTAGTTTTTCAATATAACACATATAAATCAGGCCATATTGATATAAGTCACCTTTTTCCCCCATATATGTTGAAATCATTTATCTACATGGCATTTATATTTTTTCATTCCATATGTAACCTGTGCTTTATAGTATTTGTGCTGATGCTAAACAAGTCCTGATGTGTCTCTCTGCAGGTGTTTAGCGGAGATGCTGGCTTTACTGTCTGCCCTGGAAGATACATTTGTGAATCAGTCATACTGTGCAGTGATGGGACCTGCTGATATAACAGACTGGGAATATAGTTCAACAAAATTGCAAAGTGATAAATACCACACACAATGTCATAACTGAGAGCTGCATTGGGACATCAAATAATGGGTGTGGGTGGGCCTGAGCCACCATGCATGAGATTGTGAAACAACAGTGGAGTGTGAACTTTGTTTTCCAAAAGTTACAAACCAAGATATTGGACGATACTCCAAAAAGTACACTGGAACGGAGAAAAAAAGTTACGCTGCCTTTGCTGACCTGTGAAAATACCATTTGCCCGGCTGCCTTGGGCTCCCATACTTTCTGAGTCACTGATGGATACTTCTAACCTGCAACCAAGGCCTTGGTCTTCAACCCAAAAAGTATGGAAGCTTCTGGATCAGCCAGGCAACCGGCATCTGCAGAAGGAGAGGTCAACCATTGCAGTTGCGTCTCTGAGCTCAGGTTTCCTTTAATTAAGCTTGCCGTAATGTCCTTTCCTTCCCCCTAATGACCTAAGTGACATCAATCAGTGCAGCTACATGGTGTCTCAATAGGATTTGCAGGACAACAACATAGTCAGCTGGCTCATCTGCAAGTGTGAAACGCATGTAACCAATCAGAAATGATCTCTGAGATGAAAAGACTGGCATCCGATTGGCTACTCTAGGTTTCTTCACTTTGCAACACTGTTATGCAATGCTCATTAACATAATGTTGACTAGGTACACATATGCCAAGAAGACATTGACCACATCTCTACAGAAGATGTTGGAAAAGTTGTATTTGGTATCAATACATAACGGACAATATCGAGGAACCAGTTATTATCCGCCAAGCCCCACTTCTCAACCTCAATGACCATGGTCCATAAAGGGTTTAACCTCAAGCACCAAGTAATATACCATCCATAGGAAGTCTTCCCATTTAGGTCCACTCTTCAACCACCACCAACATCTACATCTGATTCCCTCCAAGATGAACCCAACACCCCCATCACCAGCATTTAAAGGGTCAGGCCCTGCAGTTCTTCAAACTACACAGATTTGCTGGGCAACCTACAAGGTTTAATCACTTCGTAGCCCAAGATTAAATTCTTGCGGTGGCAAATCGTTGCTTTCTATGGGCACCAAACCAAGCATCGACAACGGGTTATTTTTAATTGTAGAATTATTCGGTAGGAGAAGGGTATACAGAGAAAAACAGAAGACAGACGGCATAAAAAGACTTTTCTGTCTGAGTGTAGACCTATGTTTGTCCCGAGCATATTTAGATTCACATGCAAGATGTGAATTGGCCTCAAAAATCAGGTCCTTCAAGAAGCCAAGAGGCCATTGAAACGTGTAGCCCCTCTGCAGGGGTGCACAAACAAGACCAGCAGCAAACAAGCTTCCTATGCTGAATGGAAGAGACTGGATGTGTTTATATACAAGCATGGGCTGTAGGACACTTCCTAAGCAGGCCATCCATTGAGGTCCATTGGTTGAATAGGCAATTCCGTAACATCAGACCCTCGGGCAAAGGTAATGTATAGACCCATATTGCAGTTGCAGATGGGATCTATACAGCTATATAGAAATGCCAGCCATTAATGTTCCCACTCCGGAACAGATGCTGTACACAGCAGGTCCTACATGCAGCTGCCATACATACATCCTATTAGGAATAACATAACACCCCCATCATCCCCCTTTCTGTCCCCATCTAGGGTCTGTTTGAAGGATCAGAGGTCAAAGCAAACCCTGCCTATTTATCTTCTCCCTCATTGATCCAACAGCATGTCATCAACACAGGATATAGGCATCGTATTAACCCTTGCACCACCTGGGGATCTGCAGGGAAAAGGATAATTAGAATGTCAAAAACGAGAAAAGGTGGTGTGAGGGGGGGGGATTGTAGAACCCCCCCATCTCAGTCTACATACGACTTCATTAAACCATTTCTTTTTATTAACCTTTGACTTGTGCTGGTGCCTTGTGCTGGTACGTGATTGATGGAGAATTGTCCAAAATGCTTGCAAAATTACCCACCAGACCCCAAATCTCTCTACTCCCCCCCAAAGGAAGAATGTACTTGGCAAAGGCTGTGTTGGAATCCCTACAGAGGCATCCCAATATTCACTGCATCAACTTCCAATCTAAAGATGCCTTGGACCACCACCAAAAAAAAGCCCTTCTTGCTCCATCACCATCATCGCCCTCCTGCTCAACTTTCCGGCTATCGGCAAAATAAACACACGGTTCCCCCCGATTTTCCAACTGTAAAACTATTTCATTCAAAAATCCGGGGTAGACCAGTTTTGCGGGATTGTGGACCGAAACAGGGGATGCCATTGCCCATCCACAAAACGTGAGGTCCCAAAGCACTACATAGAAGGGGGTCATTAAAATGTGGTACCTTCTGTCAGCATCACGGCGACCGCCAGGCTGGTCAGGATCGCTCGCAGGACTGTCGTCTTCATTTTTATTCCGCTTCTCCGTGTTCTCCGGCTGTCCTTCTTCCGTTCCCTGGCTGATTTTCTCGCTCTCTCTTTTTTTTTTCTTTCTTTTTTTTAGAATTCGCTCCTCGTTAACCCAATCCCCCCTCCCCTCCCACTAGGTTCCAGTACGGTCGTTTTCGGCAATGGTAAAGCGGCAAAAGGATAGAGGAGAGTGCAAAGCAGCCGTACAGGGATTGATGGAGGAGGATAGAAGGAATTCTAGACTGGGAATCTGTATCAAGCCCCCCCTTCCTTGCTCTCTCTCTTTTTCTCTGCCTCTCCTATTTTCCTCGCTCTCTCTCTTCCGAAGCCCCCTCCTCCTTCGATTCGCCTTTCACCCCCCTTTAACACACACATACAAACAGACACACACACTCTTCCTTTGCCTTCTGCAAACCATATGGGCTTTCTGACAGATGGAAATTGACTGGCAGGGCTGGAGAGCCAATCAGAAGCTGCGTCAGGCGGGGGCTTGCCTCTGCCATGGCAGGTGCATGAGCCAATGGGAAGGTGTCGGGGTTTTTGGTTGAAGGGGGAAATTAAAAAAAAAGGGAAGTATGATTTGGAGGGCTTTCTAATGCTTTAACTTCATCCATCCACAAGGCTTTTGTTACTGCGGTACTGTAATGTGCACACGTACCTCCCTCCCTCTCCTTCTCTCCTCTGTACCGGTGACACAGACGTGTTTTGGTGACACCTGCATAAAAAAAATGCTGAAATGGTTCTTCAGAAGTTGGAAAGCACGGGCAAGTTCTGGAAAAGAGAAGTGAGACTGGTTAATGTGAAAGTAATAAAATTTATAATTGTTAAAGCTGAACTCCGGGTATAAAAGACACAAATTAATTCTGTGTTTATTAGGTAGTTAGGGAAAGTGTCTGGATTGTACAGCAGAGCTGGGACTGGGAGGAGTGGGAGAATACCTGGAGGGTGGGGCAAGGCTGGGAGAATACCTGAGGGGTGGGGCAGAGGGTGGGGCAAGGCTGGGAGAATACCTGAGGGGTGGGGCAGGGCTGGGAGAATACCTGGAGAGTGAGGCAGAGGTAGAAGAATACCTAGAGGGTGGGGCAGGGCTGGGAGAATACCTGAGGGGTGGGGCAGGGCTTGGATAATACCTGAAGAGTGAGGCAGAGGTAGAAGAATACCTAGAGGGTGGGGCAGGGCTGGGAGAATACCTGAGGGGTGGGGCAGGGCTGGGAGAGTACCTGGAGGGTGGGGCAGAGGTAGGAGAATACCTGAGGGGTGGGGCAGGGCTGGGAGAATACCTGGAGAGTGGGGCAGAAGTAGGAGAATACCTGGAGGGTGGGGCAGAGATAGAAGAATACCTAGAGGGTGGGGCAGGGCTGGGATAATACCTGAGGGGTGGGGCAGGACTGGGAGAATACCTGGAGGGTGGGGCAGAGGTAGAAGAATACCTAGGGGCTGGGAGAATACCTGAGGGGTGGGGTGGGGCTAGGAAAAATCTAAGAGGTGGGGCAGAGCTAGGAGAATACCTAGGGACTGGGGGAATACATGGAGGGTGGGGCATGGATCAGCGAATACCTAGGGGGTTGGGCAGAGCTAGGAGAATACCTGAGGGGTGGGGCAGGGCTGGGAGAATACCTGGAGGGTGAAGCATGGCATGGATCAGCGAATACCTAGGGGGTTGGGCAGAGCTAGGAGAATACCTGAGGGGTGGGGCAGGGCTGGGAGAATACCTGGAGGGTGAAGCATGGATCAGCGAATACCTAGGGGGTTGGGCAGAGCTAGGAGAATACCTGAGGGGTGGGGCAGGGCTGGGAGAATACCTGGAGGGTGGGGCATGGATCAGAGAATACCTGGAGGGTGGGGCAAGGCTGGGACAATACCTGTGGAGTAGTGAAGGGCTGGAACTATTTCTAGGAGGTGAGGCAGTGCTGGCAGGATACCTGGAGGGTTGGGCAGAGCTTGGAGAATACATTAGGGTGGGACAAGCATAGGAGCATACCTGGAGGGAGGGGAGGAGCTTGCATCAGAGCATACCTGGGGGAAAAGGGTAGTCTTAGGAGCCCACCTATTAACTTTGTGAGTAGAGAAAAATAGACACCTTATAGTGCCAGGTGTGCAAAAACACACCCTTGCCTAGGGGTGACACACCCTAAGTAGGAAGGACACACCCTTGCCACACCCCAGACTATAAATTAATACACAAAAGATGACTGGTTGCTGCTTTTTTAACTACTGTTTTACTTCTCATACTGGAAAAATATGACGATTCATAGAGTGGATGAACTGTTTTCACTTTTGGTAGTTCAATCATAGGTCCAGGAGTATAGATCAGACCAAGTGGAACATCCAAGTGGAGAGGTCATCTTAATGAGGAACAGTTGGAAGCTCTATAGGAGCCATTTAGGTAAGCTACATAAAAGGGGTTGACATAGAAGTTGCTGATAGGAGGAGAGAGCAGAGGGATGGATTGTCAGTCTTCTGCTTCTCTCCTATTGACCAATGATTGGGCTGAAAATTAGGAGAGGACAGAGCTGTATATAAATATTTTAATTTTAGAAAAATTGTTGCACAGTACAGGGAGAACGTCTAACTTTTCTTTTCAGGCTGCAGTTTTTACACCAATGGCATTTCCAGCTTGCAGATCACATAATACCTTGTAGGTGGGTAACTCTGAATTGTGCAATATACAGGGTAGCTATGTCTGCAAGCAGACCTGTGTTTGTCTGCACATATCCTGTACACAGCAGCTAGATCATGTGTCTTAGGGTGACAACGCTGCTTCTGCATAGGCTCACACTAGCACAGTGTTGTCACCCTCAGATTGCATGGCTGCTCCTTGCACCAGAATCACCCATCCTGTTTTTGGACAATTAGCCTCCTTTTTTTCACATTGCATGATGATTGAGTTCTTTACCATTAAGAAGAGCTGAAAAATGACTGACCTGGCTCAAGCTAAATATAAGTCAATATTTTCCTTGCCAGCCGAAATATTAAATGTGAACCCGTTGTTAAAGTACACAACAGACAATGTTCGCATGGGTTGCTGCTTGTGGGAGCCAATGGAAGCTCTGCTCACTGTGTACCTTACCAACAGGCTCCCAGCCAATGCACATACATTCATCTACAAGAGAACATGTGATGTGAATGCATTAAACCTAATCACCTTGCCCTTTAGCTAGTTGTTAAGGTACACAGTGGGCAGTTCTAATATTAATTCTTCTGCATTCACCTTGTAAAATCAATGAATGCTACATGTTAATTAGTTTGGGGTTCAATTAAGCATATGCAGAAACAGAAACAACCATAATTAATGATGAGCAGTTAAATGGCGAGAATCCTAACAGACCAGAGTGGATTCACTGTCACCATATGTTCCAGCCATTATAAAGGTCAGAGGAGGAACAATGCAGTGCTGCAGGAGGGTTTCTCTTTTTCTGTCCACATGCCTTACTACGGCTTCACAAAGTGTTAAAAGGATGGTATTGAAATTTAGGGAATTCAATAGGACAATGACAGCCACAAAGCAAGCTGTGTATTGTGCTGTCTTTTTAGCTATTGTTTACTAGAAAATCTTTATCATGTACTAAAAGGGTGTTTGAAAAAAAACAAAATAATATTCTTTACAAGCAAGTAGTGCATCCTACATCAGAAGGGAGCAAAGGCTTTGCTGATTGGAGAGATCTGTGCCAGCAGGAGGGCATGTCTCACTTCTGCAGAGAGACTGCTGTTTCCACACACAGAACAAGGATCTTTCCATACTGCATGCTGGCAGAGGACAAGGTTTTCTACTACAAGCTGTGACTGTTCTATAATGAATTATAAAACAATAAACCTGGAATGTGTTTAACGGATTTAAACTTTAACTTTCATCCGATTTTCAATCTATTTAAAACAAGAGGATGAAACCTTTTAATATTTCCTTTATCATTTCTTTTTCTCTTCCTTCAGCCTACCATCATAGTCAGCGCAGATATTTTAAGTCTGTACTCGTGGATTACAAGTTTCATTACCTGTTTATGAGTCTCGCCACCGTCTTTACGAGATCTGACAACAAACTGAATGTACTCCTCGCAAGATTATTAAAATGGAACAATAACCAAAGACGGAGCCAATCGCTTCCTCAACTAGATTTATTTTTTTACTAATGCTAGAAAAGGCTTTGGCCAGCAGCTGGAATGAAGACGAGCTGAAACGCGTATAGTTTAATATCTATTTTCATGAAACTTGCAGAACATTTTAATAAACGACAAACAATAGATGAGCACAGGGACCACTTCAACCAGTGCCTCTAGGAAGCTGTACAGGAAGAGGTGGAATATATAGAGGTGTGAAAGGTCCAGAAGGTCCCAAATTTCAAAAAAATTCATGAAAAAAATAAAGCCTCACTCTAACCTGTTGCTTTTCTATTGTGCAATACTTCCTATTAGCCACTAGATGTCCTCGGTTTTCCAAGATAAATGACTCATCAGTGTCATAAAGCATGGTGGACTGAGGACATACTGTGAGTGCAAAGCTTTATAGGTCTTAATACCAGGACATTCTGCCCTCACAAACATACATTGGGCCTGATTTAATAAAGGTTTCCAAGACTGGAGAAGATAGACTATCATGGGAGAACCTGATTCTCTAAACCTGGAATGGATCTGATCCAGGATTGGAAACATTTGCCAAATAATAGCAAATGATTTTTAAGAAATCTATTCCAGGTTTGCTGGATCATCCAGTTTCACCCATGAAAGTATATGTTCTTTATAGTAAATCAGGACTATTGGTACGGAGGGTGGCGCTGGCATGTAACATCAGACTTTCTATCTGAGTCATTGAGGAATGGGCGCCAAACGAAAGCAATTTTCCATATTGATATTCACATTGTGGAGGTTGCTGGAGCTCCTGTGGCCCCATTCCCTATAGGATGCTGAGCAAAAGGATGTGGAATACATAGAGATGTGGAAAGTCCTGAGGGTCCCAAATTTTGAAAAAATGATCCTTGGCCTGACACCTTCTAGGACCCCAGGAATGGAGGTGGAGTCTTGAAGTACAAAATAGGTGAAAGCCTAGACACTTGGACTTGAACTTGAGCAATCATGTGTATATAAGTCAATGGTGGACAGTCTTCTTCATCCTTGGTGCACAAGAAGGAACTTAGGGACCAGCTTGCATGTTATTTATCTGCAGGGATGAGAACAATTGGGTAAAAAATTTAGTTTTTAAGTTTCAGTTAGTCAATTAAGAAGGTAAAACTAAAGCCCCACTCCAGCCTTCTGCTTTTTTATAGTGCAGTACTACCTTTTAGCCACTTGATGTCCTCAGTCTTCCAAGTTTATTGATATATAGCGTCATAAAACATGATAGACTGAGGAAATACTGTGAGTGCAAAGCATCAGAGATTCAGAATCTGGTGGGTGGTCACACTCTATGCCCTGGTACCAATGATCTTGGCTAGAATGGCTGTAAAATCTCAGGCCTATGGAAGACTTGGTCAGTTTAAAAAAGTGTGCTAACCGCACTATTGCCTTTTTTTGAACAGAGCATGTTTTCAAAAATTAAATGGGCCCTTGACCAGTTTGGAAAAAATCCATACAAAAAACAAAAACAAAAAATAAATACATGCTGGGGTAAACTTTGTTGAGGGAGGCAATTGGGGTTTAATAGGTGAGCCCAACATTGGACTTTGAAGGACAGATAGTTCTGCTATCAACATCCCAATGTTTTAGTGGCTTGCTCCACCACATATTGTTATCAGGACACATTCACTTCTTAATTCAAATGCACTTCCAAGCCATGGGTTGGGGGCAAACTGGACAATTACTTAGAGCCCCTACCCTCTCCCTGGCTCCAACCGATAGAATGATGGGGTGCAGAGAGCTGAAATGATGTCAATTTAGTGAATTTATTACCCTCATTGCATAATTGCCCAGGGGCTCCATTATAACCTCTCCTGTACACTCTGACCACCTAAGACTTTGAGTTACCCTCCATTTCGGGGCTTAGTACACGTCTCTATCATCCGAATCCAAGAAATGTCTGAATCAGGTGCTCCGCTGGCAAACATCAGGCCACCAAGCATAAATTAGCTTCCTTCCTGCCAAACATCAGATACGTCTGGCCAAAGTTTTTCTCTAAACTTTTTATTACATTATGACATGCCTGGGGCATGAAGCTTTATGGTAAATATGTTCATTTTCTATGTTTGATGCCACTTTAGACTATCCACAAAGCCTTCAGAAACAAATCTATCTGTGATGGCTTAAAGTTAAGCAGGTAATGTAGCAAAGCGGGCCAGGAACTCAGCAGGATTCTGCTGTATAAAATGGGTTATTAGCAATAGGCAGCGAGAGAAAAGCTTGTAACTCCGCTTTATAGATCACTGGTGAGATCTCGCCTGGAATATTGTGTTCTGTATGAAGACTGGGAGGGATATTAAAACTTTGCCAGGTATAAAGATTTGTAGCCTGTCACATTAAAAAGATCACATTAACAAATAAAAGTGCCTTTCTCTAATAGTTTGTCTAGAGTTTGTCCATAGTAAATAAAAGTGACACAAATTAGCTGACGTGTTCTGGCAAACGCATTTTGGAGGAACATGATTGCAACTTACGCACAATGTGTTGACAAAGAATTCTTGTTCCAGGACTTACATTTACATGAAGACATTTATCTTATGTCCTTGCTGGCCCATCAGCCAAATCCATCCGTTTATGCATCAATATGATTATTTGGTGGCTAGCATTCTGGTCTTTAGGTCCAAGGTTCATAATTTGATACCCACCTAAAGCTCTAATCTATCCCAGGTTGAGTATGAACTTAATGAATGGAGATGGAAGGTGAAGTCTTAAAGTGGCAAATAAATGAGAGCCAAAAGAACTGAACCTGGAGTGTTTCGTAGTAAACTAGGCAATGAGTGGGACGATGGATAACAGTTGAGGAGATTGTGGCCGTCATGTTGTTAAGGGTTTAGGGAGGGGACACCAGATAAGTAGCTTCTTCCCTGAAAAATTGTATTACTTGTAAAGTCGGCCATTGCTCTACTACAATCCCTTTCAAATCAAAAAGTCTATCCAGTATCACCTGGGGCATCACAGGGTTCTATTGATGGAGGTGGTAGGGTAGCTTCTCCATACCCTTTTCCCAACCTGGACCTCAAGGGTTAATAATTTGATACCCAACTAAAGCTTCAATCTCTCCAAGGATGGTGGCCTATGAACTCCAGGATTGGAATTGTATGGTGGAGTCTTGAAGTGGCAAATAAGTAAAAGCCAAGAGCTGGATTTTGAGTTGAGCGTGGATATTCATCTGTATGTAAGATAAAGTTGAGTGCTTTGTAGCAAACCAGGAAATAGGCGAGACCATTGACATCAGTGGATGAGAATGTGGCTGTGATGTTGATAATGGTATATGGAACTAAGCTCCAGATAATTAGTTTCTGCCTTGATTAATGTAATTGCCCGTAGAGTCAGCCATTGTTCTACTGTAGGCTTTTGCAAGACAAAAATTGCATCCAGTATGGCCTGGAAGGTTACTGGGGTTCCATTGATGGAGCTGGTAGGGTAGCCACTCCTGCCCCTTAATTTCTAGCCTGAAGTTCCAGGGTTCATATTCGTTATCCACCTAAAATTCTAATCTCTCCAAGGATGGTGGAGTATGAACTCCAAGAATGGAATTGTATGGTGTAGTCTTGAAGTCGCAAATGAGTGAGAGCCAAGAGTGTTGAACCTGGACAGTCATCTGTATATACGATAAAGTTAAAAGTTTCACAGCAAACCAGGCAATGAGTGGGACAATGGACAACAGTTGAGGAGATTGTGGCTGTGACATTGTTAAGGGTTCAGGGAAGAGAGCACCAGATAAGTAACTTCTGACCTGATCAATGTAATTACTTGTAAAGTCCACCATTACTCTTGACCTTGCTCAGCAAAAAAAGTATATCCTGTGTCCCATAGGGGTTTACAGTGATCCATTGATGGAGGTGGTAGGGTAATTACTCCATCCTCTTCCTGCAGCATTCTAGCTTGGTGGTCGGGGGTTCATAACTTCATATCCAATTAAAACTCCAATCTCCCAAGGATGGTTGAAGTGGCAAATAAATATGAGGAACAAGCGCTGGACTTTGAGTTGACTCCAGACAGTTATCTGTATGTAAGATAAAGTTGAGTGTTTCATAGCAAACCAGGCACTGGGTGGGACAATGGACAACAGATGAGGGGATTGTGACTTTGATGTTGTTAAAGGTTTAGGGTAAAAAAACTACCAGGTACTTCTTTTCTGCCTTGTACAATGTAATATCCTGTAAAGTCAGCCAATGCTCTACTATAGGCCCTTGCAAGGGGGTTTAAAGAGTTCCACTAATAGAGCTACTTCATCCCCTTGCATTACATTTTACCCTTTCTTGTTAGGTCCAAAATTAAAATAACATTTGTTTAGATCCGAATTGATCTTTCTGCCTATTTTTTCCATCAAGATAAGTTATGAAGACCCATAGTGTCGCCATTTCAAAGCTGGAAGACCCTCAAAACAGTTACTTATGTTTCTATTATTATCTTTGGCAACCTTAACGGGCTCTGAGCAATAATTTACAGAAGATTCCTTTTTTATTGGGTATGAATGATACACTATATATGTTTTTATTTGCTACTTATTACTTACAATTGGGTTGAGGGACAATATTCTCATTCTCCTGTTCCTCACACATGACTAGGGTACCTCGTACCTTGCCTTACAACTCTCTTCCCCCCCAAACCCGCACTTACCAATTCACGCTCCATCTTGACAGCCCCACCCACTTAAAAATCCCTATACCTACAATAAAAACTCCACACCAAATGCGTTTTAAAATGGCTGTCAAGCAGCCGTTTATTTACATAACAAATAACCCTCAAACCAATTAATAACTTTGTACATAACATTTAAATAACCATTTAAATAACATTTACATAACATTTTAATGACAACCTTAAAATTAACCCTTTCTCACTAACTGACCTATACCTCTCACTTACACCTTTTTTCGCCAAAACCATTTTACCGAATAACTAGATTGCAGGTCCGGAAGGTAAAGTCCGCCACGCCACCACATTTCCATAATAACCAAAACATCAATCCAACCAGGCCCCCTAGCAGCACAGCACCACCTCAGGGGCCTCCACCATTCCATTTACCAGAGGGGGGGTTACGCCACCACCTTGGGTGCCCCCCCACCCTTAATTAACCCAGAACACTTACCTTCCACCAAACCTCAACCGCCTCCACGCTCCTTCTAACAGGGCGGGTGGGTGGGAGATTTCTTCTCTTCAAAAAACTGTGCTGTCTCTCCCTTACCCTCTCCTTTTAATTATTTCTCTCCACCCCTTAAACTTTTGACCTGACCCTCACTCAATCCCATTCTCTATTTACTGTAATTCAATCCTAACCCCCACCCCCCCTCTTCTTTCCAGGGCGCACGAGGACACCTGTCATGCCGCCCCTCCGCTTATCTGCTACGGGCCTCTCTTTATGATCAATGCAATTTTTGTAACATCTACAGGCTCCATCTACTTCTCCCTGATGAGGAATTCCATTATACCCGGTGTACCATGGTGTGTCCAATGAATTGGCCATTTTCCAGTTACCAAAGATGTCCATTGGTCACTTAAAAATAAGTCAATCCCTGATGTCTTTTAATCCAATAAATTTACTGCCCTGTAAAACTGATTCCTCTTTCCAGCTTTTCAAGGTGCACCGCAAGCAAATTAGTTCTTATAACAGGAACACGAGCTTTTAATATTTCTTCTTACATTTTTTTTTAATTAACCCGTCTGTGTTCATAGAGCACTAATTTTGATCAAGTTTAGGTATCTGTGTTAGACGTACTCTACCGGAGTGTATAATTAACCAATCTTCTAAGCGATGTGAGAAGTTATTTCTGGAAAACCAGTGGGTTTATCACATTTAGCTATTAAAAATGTTCACAAAGGTAGAATCCAGTTTAATATGTGCGGCATGAACGTGGGCCGCTAAAACCTCACCTCCGGCTGCAGGGGTCTGGGTAAAGATTTGCAAAAAAAACTCCGGCTTTTATGAGGAACTTAATCCGTAATAGGGTTGCTGTTTGGCTTTAGGTTAAAGTCAAGTTTCACCAGAACAACGCTCGTTGGGTTTGATCCTACAAGAACCAAATGATGTTTGATCAAAATTCTACTGCTGAAATGGAGAAATAATGCTTCGGGGTGCAAAGAACTGATCTTTCCTACTGTTGTGGGTACTGGGAAGTTTTGTAATGTTTTACATGCAGGATATTATTATATTATTATTGTTAGAATTTAAAGTCACAAAATTTGTGTAAATTTGTAAATTGAATTTCTAAATGGGGGTGTTATGTATTTATAGTTTCAGTTGTTATCAATTTACCATTGTGAAAAACACGAATTGTCTATTTCTACAAAAAAAAAATAAATAATAAAAAAAAAAAAATTAAAGTGCACTTGTATTCTATATAGTTATAATTTCGCAGTCTGCACAGTTCTAAAAGAGGAATATTATTTCTTTACACGTCACTGACTTATTTGTTGTCACACATTTTGTGTCTCCATTCTGAGAAAAGAAACCAAATTGCAAATTGAGGGATTTCTTTCCCATGTTGGCCTCCAATTGGCTCCCCTCATCCTATCACCGTTCACATATTCTTTTTTTTCAATTAGCACAATGCTCCTCAGACATTTTTTGGCCTCCCCATACCATTTTGGTTACTTTAACTGTTACAGACCCCAAAACTTTATTACCTATTAACTTAATTTTTTGGGGGGATTTTGGACATTTATAATCCAGAGATTTTTGACCAGTTCATCTCAATGGCCCTGAAACTAAGGCAAATTCTAGCGACGCTAGTCAGTAATTCACAGTGTGGTGCTGGCCGATCTTACACCTATTAATGAAATGTGGAAATTGCATATGGAGAAATCAAATCTGATTGTAAAAGTCAGACAGGAAATCACCTAGAAAAGGTGTCTTCAGAAAACATACTCTGCTTTTTTAGAGGATTTATTTTTAGTACGGCTCAATTTATTATCAGGAGCAGTATGATATTCAACTGCCAAGTTTGTGTTTAAAAGTTTGGTTCGGCTGTTTTTATTTGTAGCCAGTTATATTGATAAATTTATTTATACATGTTCACGGTTTCATTTTATGCAGATGCTTGACATTAACGGAAAATAATACTTGGTCTAGACTGGTGGACAAATTAGGACATTTTAAAATCTTTTTTCTTTTTTTTAAGCTGTTTTTAAGTAGTGTTGGTCAAATTTTACTCAATTTGGTAGGTCAACAGTTTACCTGAGTTGACCCCAATGTCCTGGTTGTATCAGTAGCAAAATCAGTCCCAACCTTGACAGGCAAAGGGCATGGCTTAGCCAATCCAACTGGGGGCCATTGACAGTCCGTCATGGCATTTCAGTTGGATTTGGCTGAGCCATACTCTATATCTGTTATTGACTGGTATAGAGTACTGCCCTAGCATTGTAAGCATTACATGTCAATGACTTGACATAGTATATATTAACTGAAAATAATACCTGGTCTAGACTGGTGTTCAAGTATGGAAAAGTAAAATCTTATTTTTGCAATGTTTAAGTAGTGTTGGTCAAATTTGCCTCTATTTGGTTTGTTTACCCAAATTGACCCAAATGTCATATGATTCAACGGTCAAATCAATGCCAACCTTGACAGGTATGTCAAAAAGCACCATGATAGGCATAGAGTATGGCTTAGCTAATCGAACAGGGGGCCATACGCTATATTTGTTATTGACTTCTATAGGGCACTGGTCTAGGTTCCGTGGGCTATACCTGTCAATTAAAGGTATTATCTATGGCTCTGCCAATCCAGCCAACCAGGAACCCTGGTTGAGAAACACTGATCTACTGGTTCGACTGGCTTAACCATATGTTATACCTATCAATGACAATTATGGCTCAGCAAATCCAACTGATGGATGATGATAGGCACAATGCACATTTCCCTGGGCTCTGAATTTATTCACCAAACAATGGCGTTGTTTGGCCTTTTTCACCTTAACCAGAATGATTGACACAACCTGAAGCATAACACCAAGGCTATTTTTAAAATAATGAATAAAAAAAATAGGATAAGGATTAGGAAAATGGAATTCACAATAATTATTAAGTTGTAATGAAAAGTAGCAAATCTCTTTAGAAATCCAATAACAGTTTCTACATAAAAAGAAGCAAAAAATTGTAAAACTAAAAAAGAAAAAAAAGAACATGAAAACCTCAATTTCAACCACTTTACTAACAGAATTAGTCTCTCCGGGGGTCCCTTCTACATTGCATTCTTCAACATATAAAATTAATTAAAAAAACAGCAGGGAGGGTGGGACCTCCTGGTAATGGTCATGGCAGTTGTACAGATAATGAAACTTAAGCACTGAGATCTTGGCACCAGATTCTGCAATAAATATAAGAAACTTATAGGTTGTTTAACTTACAGTATCTCTGAAAACCTCATATATCCATTTCTTGTTGGCTGGCACCAAAGAGATCTGGCTTTAATGATTCCTGTTTATTTTCTCCTGGGAGATTCAGGGTTTCCTTCATGTTTGTGTGTTGCATGTTCCATTATATTTACATTATAAAATACATAAAAAATATGGTGGGGAAAGTTGGAGCCCCCTCATAATGGGTATAGTAGGTGTACAAACCTGATAACGCACTGGGAAGTTAATGGGAATCCTTCATACTGAGCACAAACCCAGTAACTCAATTTGGGGAAAATGGTGACCCTTGGTGGACACAGCAGTTGTACAGACTCAAAAACCCAGTGTAGGATAGTTGGAGCTCCTCATGGTGGTCACAGCAGATGTACAGACCCAGAAACTCACTGTAGGATAGTGGGAGACCCTCATAGTGGGCATTGCAGGTGTACAAACCTGGGAATTTGCTTTAGAGATGGTGGGAGCCCCTCTTAATGAACATAGCAGGTCAGTTCAATTTAGGTTTGTGATGATTAGTTTAGTTCATAATGACCAGCATTCAGTTCATCCTAATTGTGCACAGTAGTATTGGGTTCAAGTTTCTGTGAAGGCCAGTTGGTTTCTTCCACATCAAGTTGGACATATCTTTATGGAACTGATTTGTAAAGAGAAGCACCATCCTACTGCAACAAAATAGCCTTCACCCAAATGTTGGCATGAGGTGAGAAGAGCACAGGTGTCCAAAATCTCTTTGTATACTGTAACATTTACTTATATATAAAATTAAAATGTTTTGTCAGTTTTATTACCATCACTATCCTATTGGGGTTCTTTGGTCACCAAAATAGGCTAATACTTAGAGTAGGGTCATGGACAGCAGTATAACGGACTTGGGTTCAAGCCAATTACCACTTTATCTGGAAACAAAAGAACAAAAAGTTGGCTGGTATGATGGCCATAAATTCCCATACCTGCATAATAACTAAACACAGGGAGCCTGATTTATTAAAGCTCCCCAAAATGGGAGAAGATAGACTATCATGAGGAAACATTCCAGATCCAACAAACCTATAATGTGTTACTTAAAATCATTTAACATCAGTTGGCAAATGTTTTCAGTTCTAGGTCTATTCCAGGTTTTTGGATCACCTGGTTCCTCCATGATGGCCTACCTTCTGCAATCTTAGAGATCTTCAATAAATCATAGCCAGAGTGTTTGGACTTGAGTATTAGTTGAATGGGGAGGTCCACCAAATGTTCTTGCATGAGGACCTATTCAGTTCTTAGTCCACCACAAAATAAATGAAGTCTAAAGGCATTCTTTACCATCTCACTTCTCCATAGACCCTAATAATGGCTGAATTTGCAACATTTGATGTCTTTTGGAGGACTGGAGAACGGTAAACTAGCTCATAGTGTTTAATCAAAACTCATGATTTATTCATCCAGCTACAGTAATTCAAAATTAATCCATTGCTTTAGGTAGCTGTTCTGAGCCCACCAAAAGCTTTGCATATATCTGTTTACCGTAAAATTTGAACATAGTTCGGCTGCACTCTGTGGTTACCATTAAACTACACCAATTTCAGAATTGACTGAGACTGACCTGTTAGTTATTATCATTTAATCTGACTGAATGATTCATTATTAATCAGCTAATTAGGCAGGTAACTAGTGCTTCTGTTGTATGTTGTTTCAAGAATGCTTTATTAAACACTGCATCAAGTATTAACACAAAGTATTGTGTTAAATAAGCCAATATTTCCGATTCTAACTGTAAAAGATAATTAACACCTTTTATTGTGTCAATATTTTGGTAATTATTAGAACATTCACAAGTGAACATGTGTTCCTAGCAAGCGCGGCTCTTTGTATGCTGAGTATTGTGTGATATCTGTGTATGAATAATGGGAACTATAAGTAAATCTAAGAGTGCAGGCGTCATCAAGGCTCCATGGCAAGAGTTCATCAGTATTGGTAGCCTAGTGAAGGCTTTGTGTTCATGGGCACAATCTTTATAGAAAAGAAAAGGGTCTTCTCTAAACTGTGAATGGTTGGAAAAGCAACATTGCCTTTGTATGCTTTACCAGAATCTTTCAGAAGGGAAAAAAATAGGGGTCAAGAAAACTCAATTGTACTTTATGGCACTGGTCTAAGCTAAGGTTGACCACTAGGGTAAGGTTTACACCATTACCAACACAGATTGTACTCATTGAAGATTGAGACAGATAAACACAAAATAAGTTCATACACCATATATTAGTGTTATTGTTCATCCATTCCTGAGATTTACATGCCTACATCATTTTACATACAACATCAATCACTGCCATTGGAGACAAATGAACCTGAAAAATTCTCCACCATGGATCGTCTTAGTGAATTTTACAAAATTGTGTAATTTAAAATGTAAAAAAGGAAAAATTTACATTGCCAGCCTGGTGACCTCTCTTTTCACTATGGCAGTTAAGCAAACAGAACTTGGTCGCCTCTTCTCTTTCCTATTGTGATTGGTTGGTGTTGAAAAAGTAGAGTAGGCTGTGCTCCCAGCATTGATGCTGGCTCTTCTGAAGTTGCTTGCATCAGCTTCCTAGTCAGCCAATCCAAATTCCTTTCCAGCAGCTAAAATATTCTTCCTAAAGGGAGCCTAATATGAAAAATATGTCCCATGTTAGATGCATGCATGTATACTTGTATATGTATTGCTACTCACACAGATTACAGTACTCCTCTTGAACGTGGCGCCATCTTGTTTCATGAATATACAATGCTTGGTTCGGCATCATCAGGAGCCATCAGCTATTTTCTGGATTAGAAATTAAATAGTCATATGAATTTGACTCAGATGAGCCCCTTGCTGATGCCTCTCACATTGTGATTTGCACCATTATTATATGGCGCCCATCTTGGGGATCATTCAGCAGGCAATGGGACTAAGAAAATGCTTCATACTGGCTACAACTTCCAATATTAACACCTAGACTGCTTATAATTTATTTGAATTCAGTTGCAGTAAATTGAGCCATGTCGCTTTTTATTACGTTTTCCCAGAATTCTCCCTTAGACAAAAGAGCAAAACTATCAGTGTCAACTGGCCCATTAAAAATTTGTTTTCGTCACCACCACATAATGCCCCTAAAAATATCCTCCACTGGCTCTGTAATAAAATTTTTTCTTATTAGACCATTTTCCTCGGCGCAGTCAATAAATAAACAGGACACGACGGTTTGTTCCATCTAATCGCTCGCATTTTAAAGTGCATTAAAAAATGAGCTCGTTATTCCTGGGGTGTAAATTGCAAAAGAAACAGCAAATTACCCAAACAAACCATAAAACAGAGTGACAGGAATGTCATATATAACTGCAGGGACTGTCACACAAAAAATGAAGTCTCCCTCCTGATAGACCGGTCTGAGCGGAGAAGCTTCCTCTGGTTTATATCAGCTGTATCGTCGTCGCACACAGTCGTGTGTATGAGCTGCCATCTGCCCTTGGGGGAGGATCGGATTAACAAGGGGGCTGAAGGCTCAACCACTAAGTTGGGCCACCAATTCGGGAAAATTGCAATGTGTTCATTGCATAGGTGAACAACCACAGCAGTCAGCCAAAACAATATGGAAAGCATATGGTTGATTTTGTTGCAATGGAGCTTGGCATGGTGGCACATAATAAATTGGTTATAATAAATAGTAAACAGTCAGGTCCTGAAGGTGATGATGTGGAAGAAGGAAAAATGGACAAGTGTTGGTGTCTGAGAGTTTCTGATGGCTGGAATATGGGTCAGAACATCTTCAATATAGCAGATCTTGTGGGGTGTTCATGGTTGGCATTGGTTAAAACCTACCGAAATTGGTCCAAGGATGGACAGCCAGTGTCCAAGGCTTGATGCACATGGTGGAAGCACTATGGTGTTCATGGTGGTGGAGCAACTGCTGGAAAACATAATGCTGGCCTTGACAAAAAAGTTGTCATACCACACCGTACATCATGTCTTCCTACCCCCGTCTTCAATGGTCATGTGAGCATCAGAACTCAACAATGGAGTGATTGAAAGAGGCGTCCTGGTCTATTGAATCACAAATTGTTTTTAGAAAATGCAGATTGCTGGGTGTAAGTGCATTGTTTACCTGCAGGAAGCGATGGCAGCAGGATACATAGGTAGAAGGTGGGCCATCGGAAAAACGTCTTGGTACCATATACCACAGGACACCTTCAGAAGTCTTGTGGAACCCATGTTTTGATAGCTCAGCTAAGGGGACCTATGCAATATTAGGCATGTGGTTGGAATGTTTTGGCTGATCAGTATTGTCATTCCAAAATTAGGATCTCTAGGTATTTTTGGTAGGTCAACAGATATTTTTCCTAACTTGCAGGTTATTTAAAGATAAACTGAACCTAAGTGCATGAAAGCAAAGGATGTGCAAAGTTTGCTTTCTGCTAATATTCTGCAGGAAAGGGCTCTTGCTCTCTGTGGGAAAGCAGTGATCTCTCTGCAGAGGCCTGACACTGCTGAGTCAGATTTTTTACTATACACTATATTGTGGTTTAGTAAATCCCTCTAATTATACCATTGCGTAGAGCCTATCCGGCAACTCACAGAAACAAAATGTTAGGACAGACAAGATTCCTTTATGTGCTAGGTTTCCCAAATTGAAGCAAAACTGTTTTTTTGTTTTTCATTTTTTACCCTCCAGGCAGTACATTAGGATAAAATAAAAACACATAAGAAAACCACATTTTATTCGATATATCTAAAAATGCAGTTTGTGCTTTGCTTAGAGTTTTACCTTTAATACATTTTTAAAGGGGTGGCTATTTTAAAATTCTAATCAATAACCTTCTTTAGTTCTACCAAACCCCCTGCTGTTCTATTTAATAGATTCCCATGGACTGTAAAAAAAGATTTGTAATTTTATGTTGATTTGCTGCAGGGAACCTTGGTGGGAGGGAACCAGGACATCAACAGGGTCATTTGTGCTTTGGTTGTCCATTAAAGATGTTTTCATATACTTTATGGGCAAAAGTACATATTCACCCCTCCAATTCATAGGGCCTGATTTAATAAAGCTCAAAGATACATTGGTGAAACTGGGTGATCCAGCAAACCTGGATCGGATTTCGTAAAAGTCATTTGCTATTTGTTAGCAATTTAGTCCTGGACCACATCCATTCCAGCTTCACTGATGACTCTCCAGTCTTGAGAGTTTTATTAAATCAGACCCATTGAGTTCTGGTGTTCAAAGTAAAAGGTACTCCTAATGCTATAGAATACAAGGACAATTGTGCTTTTCCAACCTTGTGGTCATTATATGGTGAAGACCCTTTTCCTCTGCGGAATGACTAATAGTTAGATTAGTTTGGTGTGGATGAATGTGAGTGTCCTGCACAAAGTACTAAGGTGAACCCAACTGAACACCTTTGTGATGAACTGGAATGCAAATTACGAACCAGGTCCTGTTACTTTATCTCATTTTAGTTCTTTTGGCTAAATTGGCAATTGGCACACTCCAAACTCCTGTGAAAAAAAATGTTATAGTTGTAAAGTGGGGTAACTCCTATTATTAGCATGGTCTTGGAATGGGATGGCCTATGGCTAGATGTCATCAATCTTTGGCCATATATTGTATTATATTTTTTCACTGAGGGGTGGGGGTATTATTGAAGGAAAGCCCAATGGGGGGATGAGTTGCTTTAGGCATGGAAGTTTGGTGCTGACACACCTTTATGATGCATGAGACACCTTTAGGTATCGGGCAATGTGGTTTCTGGAGAAGTGGTCATTCCTTAAAAGTCCACCCACATGTGGTACTAGGCCATCATGGGTAAAACCTAAAATGGGTTATACTGTACCTAAAATGAAATAAATTAAAGAGAGGCCTTGGGACAGTTATAACTGGGAGGAAAGGTCTAGACCAGTGTTTCCCAGACTTTTTAACACGGCGTAACACTTGAGGTAAGGTTCAGGTCTTCAGGGAACCCCTTTTATAATTACTATACCCACAGCTCACAGAATATTAGTGGGGTAGTCAGGGGGCAGGATGCTTCTTACATTGGTGGCCTTTGGGAAGCATGTCACCCTTACAGATAGCCAAAGGGCTATAAACCGACCTGAGAGGAACAAACTGCTCATTTCTCAAGGAACTTCCATCAACCTCTGGAGGAACCCTGGTTGAGAAGCACCGGTCTAGACTAATTGTCCTTCAGATGAATTTTATTTGACTTGCAGCATCTTTTAATGTACAATGTGGAAAGATTTTAGAGTATTCAGAATTCAAAGAAGAGCCCATACAACTGCACAAAACCAAAAGAAGGCTAGAGTTTAGATTCAACCAATACTTTTTTGTTGTAATAACTCTCCACAGTCCACATAGCTGGATGTGTGGCAGGACTGTGTCCTTTACATCCTTTGTGCTAAAAGTTTCCTTACTACTCACTTCTAAAATGTATGAAATACAACTCGTAAATAATCAATCATGGCATGGAGGTGGTTAAAGACCTCCATTTTTATTTTCTTCGAAAAGTCTATCGGATTTGCCATAAAGCAAAATCGCTCAGCCATGCAGGTCCTTGTCTAGCATGTTTAACTTGTACTTAATAATTTAGCATGTATTTAAAAGGCAGGCCGAGAAAACCTAACAAGATGTTTGTTAGAGAACATTTAGGCCGTATCATTGGGAGCAGAGCGGCTGTATGAGACACCTTTCAGCAGAGCCGGTGATATATAGTCCTTTCTGCTGTATCACCAGCGTGGAAAGAACGCGGTAATGGAAAAGACATTCCATGGAAAGAGACACACAGAAATGCTAGGCCTTATTTATCAAAGTGTTTGAAGACCTTCTGTTGCATCAGGCAGTAATCCATTAAAGGGCTAGGCTACCCCAAAAAATACTTTATATTTTGGAAAATGATGGGAATTTAGATCACTAAAAGTGTTTTATGTTTTCTTAGGGACATGAATAATAAGATCTCAACTGTCCCATGACAGTTCACCAAGAGGTTTCCTGAATAATGTAACTGTAGCTGGGAAAGAAGAACCAAATTTGTCATTTTGGAGGGCAGAGACCAATTCCAAACATTGGAACTCAAGATGTCCATCCAGCATTCTTTCTCTTTTCCTGTCCAGGTTTTTGGTAAATAGTTGGTGTTTCTAGATTTGGTGACCTTTCAGCATTAACATCTGAGCTTACAAGGAGTTTCACGGTTGAAGGAACTGAGAAACAGGGGAGGTAAGTAACATCAGGTGGGTATTTGTTCTTTAAAGAGATCTGGTAAAGTAAAGGGCTTTCTTTAAAACCAACACTTGAGGTTGATAAAGGGGGTGAACTCCCCAAAATGCTCCCCAAAAAGATCTATCCTGCAGCAGGGCTTCACGTGGCTGGCTGAAGAAGAATATTCCATTTTGGACCAACTGGATCATCTCCTGATACTTCTTATGTCTTTGATATATTTGTCAATGTAGCTTCATTTATTACACCAGGCTGGGGTTGTTGTTAGCTCTTTAGACTTCTTCTTTTCTACAGAACCCGAATGGGCAAACTTAAAAGTTCTCCTTGAGGAGGAGAGTAAATCTGTCCCTGGAGCAAAACCAGGAACCAAGACAAAAATCCTGCAATTGACCAGATGACCCTGCAAACAAGAATCCTTCAATCATTAGAATATTACTATTGGTTGTACGGACCTTTAACATTTGTATTTCATCTCCCCATGTTGAACTTGAAGAACAAACAGGAGAATATGATTGGTTGATTGGCTATTTCCAAATACCTGCAGCTTGTGGCACGTATAAAAAGGGAAATGTTTTTGTTTCCTGCATTTAGATTCAAACAGTAATTTTTCTAGTAGAGAACAGAGTAAACACACATTTTCAGTGTTCGGCTCAGACGCAGTTTTTCCTTTAGTTTTCAAACCTGTGTTGTGACAGTTGTCCATACACTGCCTATCATGTTAAAATCATATTTTCTAGAAGTAAAAAATCCATTTCCCGCTTGGGTAAGTAAACTGGAAAGCTTAAAAATACATCTATATGCCATGGTATTGTATAGAGCCTGTTCCCATGGCTTGGACACCCAGAATGAACTAATAGGACCTCCTAGCGCTCTTGTGCCGGTAGGTCACGGGATATGGGATGCTGACAATCCCTTCATTAAAACAATAATTGTGACCTGGGGCACGCTTTGTCCCCTTGGGTAGAACTGGACATAAACTCAATTTTATCATTGCAAAAACAAGCAAGAGAACTATGGTGAAGTGTTCCACGCAGTCACATAAACGAAGAATTGCCCTTATTGCACTGATGTTGACATGCTCCCATTGCATTAGTCATGATGGATGATGCATTAGTCAGGATCCAAGATGCATTAGTCAGGATCCAAGACAAAATTCCTGCAACTGACCAGCTGACCCTGCAAACAAGAATCCTTACCATTGCACCCCCATCAAGTAAAGTACCCCCATTGCACTGGTGTTGATGAGAAAGTGCTTCCATTGCACTGGTTTTCGTGGCGAAAGTAGAAAAGTAGCAAAGTAGAAAAATCCCCCCATTGCATTGGTGGGGGTGATGAAGTGCACCTATTGTACTTTGGATAGTAGTAAAGTTTTCCCATTGCCCTGGTGTCAGTCATGAAATGCTCCTATTCCATACCCGATAATGGTGAAAAGCCCCATTTGGTGAAGAAGTGTCTCCACTGCTGGTGATGAAGTGCCCCGTTTATATTGAAGTCTTTGGTAAAGTGCTCCCATGTCCTAGGCTCTAGACATCATATGATGGTGGTGCCAAGACTTTGCAGGACTGTCAGGTGAGAGATGATAGAGTATGAAGTAGGGCTTGGTGTCACTTGACCATGGGCGGCCAGCAGGATACCAAGGGCACATGGCCCAAGGTCACATGCTCTCTTTCCTCTCAAAAATAGCAACATTTATGAAGACTTTTGTACCAAAAGAGAATATCAGTGAGTTGTGGTGGTGGTTGACAGGTTTCAAGAGTACCTTTAACTTTAGCCTAATTGCCAAAGTGCCACATTTTCTATAGCAACCAAGAAGCCTCTATACTCCAAAATGGGTCCAGCTGGTGACTTGTTTATTTTTTACATAAAAAAAGACATAAATAGTATGGAACCCATATCCTGCTAGACACGGCAGGGGAATAAAATCATTAATAAAATGGTGGAGTAAAAAGGCCGGTGAAGTACAGCACCTCTTTAACTTTGCATTTTCAAAGGCGTATTTTGGAGTCTGATGCAGCCCCGACTCAGGAAGCCGTGCCCTTTCCCGCATTTTAATGAAGAGTAAACAGAAATGTTGTTGAGGAAGTTTTATCGCTGCCTTTCCTACGCTCTGATTAGCGATGCAGGGATTAACTGTCAAAGCAAATCCTGAACGCTGAAAACGCGGCAGGATTTCCCACTGAGCTTAAGAACAGGACGCGCAAACCCAATCAGGAGGGGCAGAGAACACATTCAGGGGGCCTTGGTGGAACTGGGTTTTAATTATATGCCCAAGCAACCCTTGACTTTTCACAAGCAAGCCCCCTTCATGCTATGGTGCTTCCGCCACTTAATTCTACCCTACAACTATTGCTGCTATTCCATTAGTGGCCTCAGAACAAACACATGGCTCAATTATTGCGTACACATCTCTTTCTCTGTATTAACCTCCCCCTGTTCATGCAGAATGGCTGCCTGACCCCAGACATGGGTAAGAAGCAATAAAAACACCAATCTAGCATTGCTTTCTTTTAAAAAAAAAAACTCGGCAAGTGGTGCAGGATAAATAGCGAGAGAAGCAGTCCCTGGTGACCACTGGTAGAAGTTACCCCTGTCCTTCCTATTTTAATTAAAGAAGACCTGTCTTAAGACAACAAGGCCGATGGTACTGTGTGGACCTCTACTTTCTGCTCGGCTCTTGACCAGCTATCCTATTGGGCAGTAGTGATAAACAGAGGGAGTTTGCTGAAGCCAATCTCAGTAATAAATTGGTTAGTTGATGAACAGAGCCAGCCAGGGGTGGACACTAAGAGGTACAAAGTGTGCTGCTGCACAAGGGCCTTAGACACCCCTCAGCCAACAGGGGCCCCAACTTGACATTCAATGGAGGGAGTTTTCCAAACTCATCTAAAAAATCAACGACTTAGTTGATGAACAAAGCAAACCAGGGGCGGACATGTGAGCCACTGCATGAGAGCTTTAGGCAGCCAACATGGGCTACAAAGTTAGTTCTACACAGGAGCCCACTTTTGGCTATGTTTGCCAACCTAACCATAATGACCACACCAACTAACAGATTTCTCTGTACACTGTAAGCTTCTCACAATGTACTTTGGAAGCTTAAGCAAAGCAGATAGAGCCCACCCCATGATTCCTGGTTGGAGGAGGTCATCAGCATCATTTAGCTCTACCCACCCCTGCGTAACCCCCTTTCGTTCTTTGGATATCAGTTCTTTTAATAATGGAATCTAATAATCTATGTGTGATACCTAGAGAGCACCTCATACAAATGAAGTCTGCCTAGAAATGCCTACTCCTACTGAATGATTTCCAGCCATCAAGGCAGTTTGGTATTTGTGTTGTGCCTCCCAAAACTCAATGCTTTTATCAGAGCTGAGGGTTCACGGGAGGAGTACATGGCAGGGTGATGGAGTTTTTGGAGAGCATCCTGCCAGCCCCACCCACCAATCATGATCTGCATGCAGTGCGCCAAAAACTACCTAAAATAGGTTATGGAATAAAAAAAAATTTTTTTTACAATTTAATTTGCTGATGAAGGGAAAAGAGGAACCAGTGAAGGCTAAATACAAAAACTTTAGCTAAAAAACGAATGGCTAACTGTGGGCATCATTGCCCAACCCAATTTCACCCCATGTGCTCCAATTTGCTTTAATCTGCATTGAGGAAAACTCTGCACAGTTGTGGTTTGCAGTTCTTCAAGTGTATGGGGATGTAGAGGAGCAAGAATGAGCACTGGAGATTCTATAGGGAATCAATGGAGAATCACTGATAAAATCAACACTCACTATTTGGAGACAGCATGCGTTTCAAAGTGATCGGTTCCAGTAAACATAACAGTACGCCAACTGTTACTGAAACCTCAGATGCCCAATAAAGATGTATTCAGAGGACACAGACTTAACATATACTGTATATAAATCCAATATCTAAATATCATATACATTTTTATGGTGATCTCCAGGCATATAAAAAATACACCAACTACCACAGCTCTTTAATCATCAGCACAACATTTAATGTTTTTTTTTTAAATTGCAAGTGGCATAAAAACCTAAATTTATCTTGGTATCAGCTTCATGCAGGGAATGCGAGAAGAAGAAGCAGAACAGGGAGCCAATCCGTTCTAGAAGCATACAATAGGAAGAGAAACCAGTAACAAAGGGATCAGCTCACCTCTGTGCCCCTTTTCCATTTACTTTCCAATGGCTTAGGCTCAAAGGAAGCAGATTAAAAGGTGCTTGACTAATAGGCTGAGAACATCTAGTGGCGGAAAAAGGTATTGCAAAAAGGAAATACAATTTCTGTATTGAAGCTGAATATTGCTGTTAATTAAATAATTTCCTAATATGGTTTGGTGTTTTTTTTGTTGTTTTTTTTGAACTTCTGCTTTGAGTTCTGCTCAGGATCGTCATGAGTTGGTGGCAAAGATGATGGCATTGGTGGATGCAGCAGGGACAGGTTCCTGGACTGCACTGCAGGGTGCAAAGAAAAAGGTGGATGTGGCCATAATTGGTAAGTATGTCAAAAGCTCACCAACACTAATGGAAATTTAGTTCAGTTTTACATATAACTCAAAGCATCTAGGTGTATCTGTTATGTAGAGGATGCCAGATCATTACTAAATATTTGCCCGGTCAAGGCATTGAGGCAAATTTATCAGGATGGATTGTTAATTGTACCGGGGAATAATTGTTCTCCGTTTTACATATAATTCAAAGCATCTAGGTGTATCTCTTATGTAGAGAATCCCAGATCATTACCAAATATTTTCCAGATCAAGGCATTGAGGCAAATTTATCAGGATGGATTGTTAATTGTACGGAGAATTATTGTTGGTCACCATCTTTTTACACTATTAGATGTTTTTTAATGAGGGGATATTTAACAATATGGGGTATGTAGGTTTGGAAGTGGGATCATGCTCACAATATATACTCCACCCCCACATATTACACTACAGCACAGCACTATTTCTCCATTCCTTCCCTTTACACCACACAACCCTTATTATTTACTGCTCAATCCTACCCAGTGACAAGCCGGGCTTTTCCTCACCACATCTGTCTTGTGCATAATTAAACTGAATGACATCGTGGCTTAAGTAAATCATGGACAGAGCGAGGTATAGATGTTCCTGCTGTCGAGTAACACAAAAGGAAGCCATGGACATTGACCACCGGCTCGCTTCTGAGGTCAGCCAGAAGGGTAATGGCTTATTTTGCAAGATATGCCTTCTTCTTCCTCCGATGAATCGTTATTAGGAGGAGCAGAGCTATGGCAACAACAGCATCCGAGATAAATTGGCCATAATGGAGACGCAGGCCAAGACTAATGATAAGGTTTAGTATTGGTACGGTATACACAAAACTAACAGATGAGGGAGCAAAGGTCATTCGAATTAAGGGTGCTCAGATATGGCTGCCACAGCTACGGCTGGGATTAGATGAAGGTCATTATTTCAATGGTTGGTGTTATGAGCTCATTGGTTTTTAGGCCAGTTGAAATGAAAGTTGTGAATTCTTCCAAAGCCTGAATTTCTCAATTACGTAAATCTTTACAGAAATTTGCAAACAATTATGAGCATTAAAAAGTCATAATTTGGAGAGCTTCTAAATTGGCCCATCATTAACTGACCACACCATCTTCTACTGAGTAATGAACACATACGATAAAGTGGGTGAAGACCCCAACTGAATCATACTTGGTTCCTAAAATATAAACCACTGGTCTTTTATTTTTAAAAAATAAGCCACTTTCTTTCCTGATATGCTCCAACAGTGTTCTGTCATTTCTCAGGAGGGGTGGGGACAAATATAGAGAATGTTTTTGTAATGTTTTTCTTTTATTTAACAAAAGGTAGGGTTCTGTCCAGGTGGGGGTCTGTCCAGGTAGGGTTCTGTACATAGCTTTTTAAAAAACATCTTCCCCTGCAGTGGGCTGGCTTTTAGGAGGAAATATCAAAATGTCTTTTTGGGTGGATGTTGGTGGGCATTTTTAGGCAGGCTGTAATTAATTGCAGACAACTTTAAACAATGCCTATATGTAATGTTAATGATCCAATAATGAAATCCATTAAGTAAAAATGATGGGCCAAGGACAGTCAGGTTGGGGAAGAAAAGGCTAGATGATGCTGGGTGTCGTCCAGCCATGAAATGAGGTGGCTTTTCACAATGGGTAGGAATTATTAAAGCTCTCCAAAACTAGAGATGATAGACTATCATGGGGGAACTTGGGTGATCCAGCAAACCTAGAATGGTTCTCATACAAGGATTGAAAACATTTGCCAGCTGATAGTAAATGCTTTTCAAAAATCCATTTCAGGTTTGCTAGATCACCAAGGTTCTCCATGTCGATCTTCTCCGATTCTGGGGAGCTTTAGTAAACCGGACCATTTGTGAGAAGTGTACGGTGAATTCAAACTAGGCTATTTTAATCCAGGAGAGGACCCTGTGCAACCGTATAAGAATGAGGGGAGGGCCGGAATTCAAATTTGATTTTTATTGGTGCAATAAGGATTTTAGAGGTGCTGTATCCCCAATTCCTGCCAATAGGGGGAGTAGTACTTTGCCTGCTATTTCACCTTGGTGCAGAAGATAAAACGTCACTTCAGCATGTTGCATAAATACTTGCAAGGCAGATCTAATAGGGCATGTAGAGTGCTTTATCTTCCAAATACCAAGATATCATGCAGAGTGTTTTCTACAATCCCGGGCTCTGTATCTGAGAAGAAATCTCTCTCTCTGTACTCAATCAATCAGGCTAATGGCAAGGCCTTGTACGTGGTCCTTTCTCCTCCTCCTATCGATAGAGTACATGAGGAGTCTGTATAGGATAATTATGGTTCTCTTCATTTCTGGTATTTGCAATTTTCATGTCAGCCTGGGAATTATACTTCCATTTATTTCATCAATTAAAGGACAAGTCTGCTTTGTGACCAGCCGAGTCTGTAAAATATCCGAGACACACAAATGTTTATTTTACACCAAACACGAGTGTTCATCGAGGTTAATAAATGATGTGTTATGGTTATATCTAGACTATAAAAATAAAAGAAAATGTAGACCCTAAGTAGATCATTTACCCCGTGCTTTATATATCATTACCAATTCTCATTTTCCCTTTATATTATTATATTTTTTTTACTTTTTATCCTTTTCTTTATCTTAATACTAATGACCTTCTCCAGCTTCTTTTATCCATTACCTGTCTACATGCACTCCCCTGCAGCGTTGACTCCACAATGTTTACTGCTCCCATTCAACCGTATAAGAGCAGCTGGGAACCATTATGTGCATGTGGTTGTTTTCATGTTGCAGTTGTTGGGGGTGTAGTTTCTGAACACAAGTTGCTTCTGGATGACCAGTGGCTTCCATTGACTTAAATGGAAACATGTCCAAACCGCAGTAAACTGTGGGTAAACACAGTTGCTCAGAGGATTGGAGTTGGTGTATAATTCTTGCGGTGCACCACACCACAACCACACAACAATTCTCATCAATGCTGTGGTTGATTTCATAATCTGCTCTTGATTGCATCTAGTGGCACCCTAGTAGGGCTAACCACCACAGGTCCTAAATGGCCAATGGCTTCCAATAACTTGAAAGGGATTGTGTTCAAAGCGCAGTAAACTGTTGGTAAACACAGTTGCTTGGAGGATTGGCGATGAGGTAAAGTTCCATGCCGTACAGTGCTCCACACCACAACTACACAACAATGCTGTGGTTAGTTCCAAAATCTGCTCTTGGTTGCATACTGTGGCACCCAAGAAGTCCTAACCACTACTGGCACTTAAGTTGTCAGTGGCTTCCATTGACTTGATTGGGAATGTGCTCTGACCACAGTAAACTCTGGGTAAGCACAGTTGCTCGGAGGATTAGAGATGGCATATAATTCCGTGTAGTGCAGTGAACCACACCAAATTGTGCACAACAAAACCTTCATCATAGCTCTGGTTAGCTCCAAAATCTGCTCTTGGTTGGATATAGTGGCACCTAAGAAGGCTTGCCAACCACCCTTGAGCAGCATTCTGTTAAATTGAATGGGATTGTGTTCCACCCTCAGTAAACTGTGGTTAAACACAGTTGCTCCAAGGATTACAGATGGCGTATAATTCCTTGTGGTGTTGTGCACTACACCACAGCCACACAAAAAAAACATTTATCAATGCTGTGGATAGCTCCAAAATCTGCTCCTCGTTAGATATGGTGGCACCCAAAAAGGGCTAACCACCACTGGCCCTTGAGAGGTCAGTGGCCTTTATTGACGTGAATGGGAAAGTGTTCCAACCACAGTACACTGTGATTAAACACAGTTGCTCAGAGGATTGGAGATGGCATAAAATTCCTCATGGTGCAGTTCACCACACTACAACCACACAACCATGCTTGTCGATACTGTGGTTGATTCTAAAATCTTCTCACGGTTGCATATTGTAGCACCTAAGAAGGGCTAACCACCACTGGCTCTTGAACGGCTTCCATTGACTTGAATGGGAATTTGTCCCAACCACAGTAAACTGATGTTTAACACAGTTGATGGTGATTGGAGATGGCGTATAATTCCTTGTGGTGCAGTGAGCTACACCAAATTCCACACAACAAAACGTTCATCAATGCTGTATTTGATTCCAAAATTGTAGCATTTCAGGACTTTAATCATGCAGAAGTGTAAGGTTACTGAAAGGTCCAAGTAAAGCATTCTTTTAGTTCCCATCTGAGAATTGCCAGCCATTATGTCTCACGGCAATCCTTGCATATCACAAAAAAACACACAATCATCCTAAAATCAATCATATATATTTTCATAACTTTTCCTTGAGTTATCACCTTAGGTAACATCTTTCTAAAATCATCACAAAATCAATAAAAAAAATACCTTTAATTATTGTAAGTGATTATATGGCATTAGTAAATGTCACGTACGTTCAGCCACACTATAAAGCTAAAAAGGGAGAATTGAACAGCCACCACAATATGGTCTCTTGTAGATAACTGTAGCGCTCTAGGTGTTTGATATGAACTTATAGGTGCTGCATAAAGATTTATTAGAGTCCAATTTAATTCTCAGAAGCATAACATAAAAGCGATGAGCTAATCAGATATAAATGTTTATGACCTGCTTATGTCATAAATCCGATTAGCTGAGGAAAGTGAAGTATAAAATATTTTATACTGATTTTTTTTCTGCACCTTACAACTTCTTGATATGGCTTTGTACTTTTTTATTTGCTATTTTGCATAATGATGGAGAATCTATTGTCTTTTTTTTATAGTATGTTAACCTTTTCGTGACCCAAAGTCATTGCCCAGAATATATTTAACAGGGTTAGCATGTGTCAGTCAATGTGCTGTACACCTAAAATAGATTATTTTGTATATTTGATATCTGTTCTCACTGTATATAGTTTTCAGAAATTGTTTTTTGTGAATTTGTTGCAAAATTGCTTACTTGGAAAGTATGCCAGGAACATTACTTTTTGTTTCTGGCTGGCAACCTTAAGCTACTGGCCCTGATTTATTAAAGCTCTCCAAGGCTGGAGAGGATACACTTTCATCAGTAAATCTGGGTGATCCAGCAAACCTGGAATGGAATTCTTCTAAGTCATTTACTATTTGCTAGCAAATGTTTTGGATTCTGGACCAGATCCATTCCAGGTTTGCTGGATTACCCAGCTTCACTGATGAAAGTGTATCTTCTCCAGCCTTGGAGAACTTTAACCTCCCTAACGGTAACCCCGAGTGTGACTTACCTGATCCGCCGGCATCCTTCTCCGCGATGCCCATCCTCTTCCTCTGGCCGGCTTCTTCTGAACTCGATGAGTCACCGGAAAGTTCCCTGTGACCTTGGTGCGTGTGGGCTTTCCGTTCGGGGCGGGAAATTCAAAACTATTTGTATTGCATTCAATACAAAATACCTGTATTGAATGCAATACAGTAGGTTTATATGTGTAAAAGAAGTACATTGGCTTTCATGAACATTTATTTTACAGTATATTATATTGGAATGAATATAATATTATTTTTTTTTAATTAAAAATAAAAAAGAAATTAACAACCTATTATTTTATTTAATTAGGAATTTATTTCATTTATTTCATTTGACATGATTTTGTGTTTCAAACTTTATTATACTCATGCTATAATATTATACTGTAAAATAAGGTTCTATGAAAAACATTGTACCGCTTTTAGACTCAGACAGAAATGAACCGCCCAGGAGGGTAATAAATCAGGCCCACCGTTCCACAATAAGCAGTACTGTTGTCATTCTGCCATATGAGCTTCTTCAGTTGGCCGTTGGATCGCCTAGTTAATAGATGTCCCAACAGCCAACTAAAAGAGTGCACAATGTAGATTGAAATGCTACTGGTAGGACCTCCAAATAAGAGACTGCAGTGGATCTTTCAGTGTCCCCATAAGACAATGCAACTCGTAATGTTCCAAAAGTGTTTACCCAACTCCAGGCCCCCAGAACATAAGGGCCCTTTTCATACATATTCTGGAAATCCAGAATCCAGTTGACCAATCCAGGGCACATAGCTAACTAGTGCTGTGCACCCATGGGCAGCAAACTGCGGGTATCACATTCACACATGGCTGCGGCTGAAGTTTGTTTCTTCCAAAAGTAATTGTGCGGCTAAAAGCAACTTATCGCTTTTTGGAACTGAGCCACAATCAACCATAGCCATGTGCATAATTTGGTTTCCGACCTCTTCTTTTCATGCTAATGGAAATGTTTTGGACTGTGGTTGACCCTTCAGCAGAAGGTTGGGGTTCATTGCAGGTCTAAAATGGTCCAAAAATACTGCTCATTCTGCCTAGGGGATTCAAGAAAAGAAACATAAAAACATACTCTGACCCTTGGTCCCATGGTAGTTGATGCACCAGTCTTCTCATCACCCAGCAGGAACATCCACGGACCTTCAATTCAATCACTTATAGTGTGAGCCTGCCACTGTGGACTAAGGAAAAAAAATGATGACTTGGACACCAATCTCTGTACCATTCAGGAGCCATCTACTGCCAGAGCAAGCAGGGGACTTGTGATGTCACGAGACTGAACCAAATACCCCTGAAAAATAGTTTTAAAAATATAAAAAAAAATTTGCAAAAAAATCGGGTGGAGAGTCCCTAGTATAAAATTGGGCTTTCATTTTTTAAAATAGGTTTACGCTGGTCATATTTCTTATTATAGGCTTAAAAATCGACAGAAAGCAACTTTTTAAATATTTTTGAGCTATTAGTAATTTTTTATACACTGCACAGTTTTCAATGTGCCTAGGGAGTGTATGTTTGCAAACAAAGCCATTGACCACCTGTCATCCTTGCTGACAGAATGGTCCCATGCTGGTCATTAGTTTGCTGGGCATTTGTCAGTGATAAAATGGAATTATATTATGGGATAAACTGGGTCACCGTTCAACACAAAGTGCAAGGGTCCAGCGGCCCAGCACGCCCTCCTAACCAGTGACATGCAATGACATTGCTTAGGGAGTGTGAATCCTTTTAATTTGGAGCACTGGGCTGGCGGACGTGTGTTAGCAAATATAGGACCTCTAGTGTGCTGCAGCACATCATAATAATAAAAAATAAACTAAAAAGTCTATTTTTATTAGTGACTTTCGTTGGGTTTTAACACTCGCTGTGCATGAAGAATAATTCAACAATTACAGACGCAAATACCTAATTTTTTTTATATGTAAGAAAATCCAACAAAAGGAATGCGATCACAAAAAATACTACATTATAATATAAAATGACAAAATTAGAACAATAGATGTGGTTGTAGTATAAATCTTCTTACACACCACGCCTATTCCTATAGTTATCGGATCCCTCCGGCTCTCACCACCAGCTCAACCCTGCCCAACCTCATCATTTAAAGCAAGATAACAGATCCCAAAGCCATAAAATGCTTATCTGAGAGATTTTTTACAGGTCTATGAGAGCTCACAGGCTAATAATTAGCAGAAACATTGTAGAAATTACCACTGATTTTTTTTTTTTTTTATTTTACTGTGCCAAACTCAACCTTCCTGACCACTACTTTGTCCAATATATAAATATATATTTATATATACATATATATATATATATTATTAATATTATTATTTATTTATTTATTTGATCTTTAGAAGTTTTTATAGAAAACCCAAAAATGTATCATGGTCATGAGAGAGGAAATCATTAGTAGGTCATTGGAGGAGCGATGGTTATTTGTATAACTTGTCCAGGAAGTGTGCCATATCAAAAAAGAACTAAAAAAAAAGAAAAAAGGTAAAATAATAAAAATAACAATAAAAAATAATATAAAAAATGCTGAGACATAGCATAGAAAGGAAAAAGGAAGCGATTGGCAAGGAAGACTTTGGTTTGGCTTCAGTCAAAGCTAAACATTAGCCGCCGCTGAACATTTCTTCAGGCATATTCACAAGCCAAAGAAATAAAAGGTTTGTCTGCCTACATATTTTTGAAATTACTAATGTGCTTTATGTTATTATATCTATTTTAGCTGAAGACATCCAGATACGGACATCTGCTTGTGGTTCAGATGAATCTGTCCAAGGTGCTGAACATCTGATGAGTCACCTAAGCTCCTGTATATACCGCAGCTGTCCATGGTGCTGAACTGGTTACTGTGCAACAACAACAACACGACGTTCAATCTCCGATCATTTCACTTGTTGGAGATGGAAGGCCCTGGAAAGGCTTCCGCTAGGGGATTAATCAGCCCGGTGCAAGCAGCATGGAAGTCATTGCTTTCTGTCCCTCCTAAGATTAACCTTGCTCTCTCATCGCTTGACAGGCCTTAAACAATTCCAAGTAACCGATAATTATTTCACCATGTTAGTGAACGCATGAGCTGAAGACAAAGTGGAAGCCAGACTGGCTCAATTTTTCCTCCATCAGGAACTTTTATGCTGCTATATGTTACCTCATTGATTAGGAGGTAAATACACTGTTCATGTTTTTCCCATCATCATTCATGTTAAAAATATATGAGGGGGTGCTGAGAAGTTCCTGACTTTTCCCAGAAAGAAGAGAGCCCGAGTTATGAAATAACACATTTATTTAACATATTCCCCCCTGAGACTGATGCACTTGGTACAAAGTAGTTGCAGCTTTTCTAGACCGCTCAAATAAAAGTCCTTTAGTTGGGCTGCAAACCAGCTCTCAGCAGCATCTTTGACGTCAGAAATGTCCTCAAAACGTTGCCCCTTCGGGTGTTTCTTCAAATTCAGGAAAAGATAATAGTCCCAAGGGGCCAGGTCAGGTGAGTAGGGGGGATGGTGGACCAGTTGGGAACCCAGGGAGTTCAATTTGGCAGCCACAATGTTGGACGTGTGGGCTGGCGCATTGTCCTGCAAAAAAACGACTGTACCTTGAATTCAGGATTAAAGATGTGGAGCCAGCTTTCATCCTCAGTCACTAACCTAGCCAAAAAGTCCTGTGCAGCTTTAATAATCAGCTACAACAGCTTTGAATGCTTCAACTCGCTCCTTCTTCTGATCACTGTTCAAACATTTCGGCACCCACTTCGCTGAAAGCTTGCGCATGTCTAGCATAGTGGTGATAACAAACCCAACACGCTGTCGTGAGATGTCAAGTATCTGGGCTATCTTTTTTGTGGATATTCGCCAGTCTTAATAATCAGCTCATGGACATCGCAGGTTGCCCGGTCAGTTGAGTTTGGGGGGCCCCCACAGTGTTGAAACGAGAAATCCAGGTTTTGACAGTGCTTTAGGATGGACACTTCTCCCCCAGTGTTTGTGACATCTCAGTGAGAATGTCCTTTGCTGACTTTCCCTGGAGAAACGAAAACTTCATGACGGCCTGTAACTCCAAGGATGTGAAACTTGCTTGTGCCTCTGCCATCACAGCTTCTCACTAAAAGAAAAAACAATTTTAAAAATTGCAAAGACCTGATATTTGCACAGTTACATACAATTAAATTAGGCTGTCATATGCCCCCACACTCATTTTTCTATTTCACCTGGAAGGGGGCAAAGCCAGGAACTTCTCAGCACCCCCTCATATATATATATATATATATATATTTATATATTGTGTATCTACATTTAAACATATAATACATTTAACTTATAATTATTACTATACTGTACCATTATTTTTATTGTTACACTTTTTTTAAGTTGTATTTACATAATAATAGAATTTATTACTACTGTTGGTCACCAAGTGGACCCCAAGGTTCTGGTTGATTCGGTAGCCAAAATTGAATCCCCATGAAGACAATGACAGGTATAATGACCAGTTAAGCTAATTCAGCCAGGGGACAATGACATGCACAACATACAGTGCACCCATCATTGCCCTAGACACCAAATATGATCATCGAACATTGACGATATTTGGCTTGTGGCTTTAAGCCACATGATCAATGTTTGGGTCAAATTTTATAGAGACCCAATGCTGAACACCATACTAATTAAAGGAGAACTATTAGTAAAATATAATAAACTACACTCACCTTTATGGACAGAAAGCAGCCGATCTCTCTGCGATCCTAGTCCAGTGGTGCCATCTCCCTTGTTTGTTGGGCAACGACTGGGCACCGCCATCTGCTTCCTCTTTTTCTGGGTTCTTCTCAAACTCACAGAAGCACATGAGACCAAGATTTTTTTTTAGATTAGAGGGAAGACCTTTATAACACATGCCCAATTTCAGGAGGAGCAGTGTGGAGCCTCCTGAGATATGCAACACATGACACAGGAGGCTGCGGAATTCCCACTCAATCTTTAGCACGCTTGTTTTGAAGCATGTGATTGCATTGGCTGCCCAAAATATGAAGTTCTGGATCTCCTAGCCAACACCATTGAAACAAATGTACAAAAACAATTTGCTTAAGAAAACATGCTTAGTACAAATTGGGGGGGGGGGGTAAGATGGTACATTGGTACAAATAATGACACAGGAGGGGAGGACTCTTCCCAAAAGAACATCAAGAATTTATAGTGCCTATTTGCAACTTTGCCTATTCCTGGGGGTGGGAAAGGCAGCGCTAGGAACCAATCAGGCACTGCTGCATACACATGTGCTGAGTTATTGACCTATCGGTGTGATGCTTTTTTCTGTATTACTCAATCAGTAGGATATAGGCAGGGAATATACAGATTCTTTACAGAGAGCTGATATCACTATCATTTCTTAGAAAATGTTCTCACCCTTGTTGTACTGCTGTTTGGAAAAAATGTATGAATCACAAAAATGCCTGGACTGATTTACAAATCCTTTGGCAGATGTGACAGTTCACATTAATGTATTATTACTGTGTATTTAGCATGTTTGCCAGCCGTTCAGCTTTAAATTGTCTGCCAACCGGTGCAGGCAAAAACAAAAGTCACCCGCCGGTAAGTCGTTGTTCTTTTTACATGTGTGCTATTGAATTTTGTGTCTTCCTGCAGTTCTCATTTAATCCTTCCTGGGCTCACTATAAAAGTAAATTGCCATCCCCCCTTCCTCTCCTCCACCGCCCTGTACATCTGGGGCGTTTTTCCAAGCCCAATCGAACGTGTGGTTAATTTACGTCAATACGGTAATGATGTATACAAATGTCAGGATAATTTTACTCCCGGTAAAGGTCTGTGCTTCCCGCTGCCATCACTTGGGTAACATCAGGATAGCGTATCTCATCATTTTCCTGGCTGTGCCATGCAAATGCTATGTCACCGGGACTCACATTGTTCATCGTTTCTAAGGGCGAAATCTGAAATGACACGGAGCTGTAAGCTTGGAAAGCAATGTGCCATTTTTTCTCCTCTTTGCTTTTATTTTATTTTTTTTTCTTGCATTTATCTCTCACGCTCTCCCCCCGCAGTCATAAGCACAGCAAAGGTTGTAGTTTATCTGGAGCTGTGAGTAACACTGACACCTCCCTGTATCAGTGAGTGAGAAGCCGCCTGATTAGGGGGGAGCCTTGACAGTGCTTACCGCGTGGTCATTCCTATCTGAGACACACATCGGTGCAAGCAGCACCTTTACCACCTTCTATCTTTGTCTCCTTTCATTTAAACGCCAGTCTCTTCTACTGCAAAGTTAACCCAGCACTTGCCAAATGCCATAATGGTAGACAGACTTGCAGTTGCAGATTGGTCTACCGGAAGATTCACTGGTCAATGGATTTTTAAATCCTTCTTAAGCCAATATTTAGGTATATGTCAAGCCATAAACATTTTTATTTTAAGGGTTGGTTTACATGCCATTCACAAGGCATGGTGTGCATGATGGAGAATGTTATTAATGTTCACTGCAATGGTCTGGGGTTGCATTAAAAATGTGCCATATCTTTTTGCCAAGACCCATAGACAGGGAACTCACCAGAAGATTATGGACTCCATACTAGGACTTCCCAAGCCCCCCTTGCCCATGTCTAAAATTTCTAGTATTGCAAAAGTCAAGCTCTTTTGAAATACCTATCGCCTCCCTCACTTCATGATGGTCTTGCCCATAAGGAATAAGTCAAACTGCCTTGGTGTTTCATTGGAACTCCAATGGGAAACTCTGCACGGTGTTGGAAAAGAATAGAACCCTGGTCTAGTTTATCTACGGTAACGATTGACAACATTTGTACTTGAAAGGAACTAAAGAACCCCACTTCCATCCCCCAATGCAAGGGAGATAAAAATATGCCCAATACTTACTTTATGCCTCGATCCTACAAAGGTAATCCTTTCTGATGCACAGAGGTCTGATTTAATTGTGTGTGGATCATTATAGCAAAAGTATATCAAAACCCCAGAATTTTAATATATACATTTTCATAATCTTAATAGTATTTTTTTAGCAATAGATACAACTTTTAACAAAACATTAATTATTAAATATAATCATTCTAAATCCATGATCTGATAATGAATTTATAAGTAGGATTGTACTGATTTCATTACAGTGAAATAAAATAAGACTAATATGAAATTCTAATTAATAATTCACCTATTACATCTAATAGTATTACATTTTATTTATGTTATGATTTTACATTTTCTAGCATTATGAGTTTAATATATCATTTTATATATTATCAGTTGATTGCATTTGTGGTGATAAACTTTACGTTATATGTTAAGGATGAATATGTAGTTGCTCTACACCGCTCTGTTTGTTATTATTAGTTGTTACTAAAATGTCCCTAGAAACTTTCATTTTTGAAGGTCTGAAAAAAACAATCCACTATTATACCAATACCATTTTATATTACGTTTTTATTTTTTTACCCTTCTTGCTGCTTTGTGTATTTCTTTAAATTTGCTACCTGAAAGCCCTGAGGCCAGAGACAACCAGCTACGTAGCATTTTCAGAGGCAGCTCAGAAATGGCAGCCATCATATTACTTTCATCTGCAAAAAAAAAAAAAAAAAAAAAAGGAATTCAGATCCCCAGAAGCTCTGTAGGACCCGGATTGCTAAGAAGCAAACCCATGTGTTCAATGAAAGACCCAGGGTGCTTATTAACATATATGGATGCTTACTAGAAGTTCCGCTAGCTTGCTAGCTGATCAAGGATGATTCATTTACATAAAAGAAGAACAAGGATGCTAAGCAGAAGATCCAGAAAAAGCAGATTGTAAAAGATTTAGGTGCTCTGCAGAGGACCCTGAACACTTAGTAGATCACCTTGAACACAAAAAAAATATTAGTAAATACCCGGGATGCTAAATATAAAACTTGGGAACTCAGTAAAAGTTCCATGGCACTTAATAGGAGATCCAAGTTGCTTAGAAGGTGATAGAAGTGCTTTGCTAAAGATTTAGGTGCTTAGTATGAAATCAAGAATGCTCTGTAGTAGTCCCAGAATGATTACTAGAAGATGTGAACTCTTACTGGAGGACCCAGGATCCTTAGTAGAGAATCAAATTCTTCTTGGCTGAAGATCTGGGTGTCCAATAGAGGACCCAGAATGCTTATCCAAAGATCCAGGTGCTTTGTAGATGGCACCAAATGCTCAGTAGATAACCCAAGATGCTTAGTAGAATATCAAAGTTTTAAAGATTATGGTGTTAGGTAAGAGATCAAAATACTGATGACCCAGGGGCTCAGTAGATTACCCAAAATGTTTAATAGAAGATCAAGGTGCTTCGTAGAAGACCCAAGATGCTTAGTAAAAGATCAAAGTACTAAAGACCTAGGGACTGTTCCAAGGGGCTCTGTGTAAATGTTTAGTAGATGATCCAGGTGCTTAGTATAAAATCCAATATCAGCAGAAGATACATAGTGCTTAGTAGAAGATCTGTACACTTAGAATACCCAAGATGCTTAGCTGAAGATCCAGGTATAAGACCCAAGATGCTTAATAGAAGATTAAAGTTCTTAGTTGAAGATCTGGGTGCTCAGTAGAAGACCCAGCATGCTTAGGAAATGATCCAGGTGCTTTGTAGAAGTCACAACATACTTAGCAGATAACCCAAGATGCCTATTAGCTAAGACCTAGGGGCTCAATATAAGAACCAAAATGTTTAGTAGAATATCCAGGTGCTTAGTAGAAGACCCAAGACGTTTAGTAGAAGAACAAAGTACTGAAAACCCCAGGGCTCAGTAGAAGAACCAAAAAGTTTAGTAAAGATCTAGGTGCTTAGTAGAAGACCCAAGATGCTTAGTAGAGAATCAAAGAATTGAAGATTTAGGTGCTTAGTAGAAGATAAAAGTACAAAAGTTGTGGGCAATCTGTAAAAGACATAAGATACTTTGATACTTACTAGACGACCTGGGTTATGTGTCCTGCCTGCCTTAGTTTAGAAACACTCCTGCTTTATTCTTTCAGGCCTTGTCTTCTCTTCCTACAACGCAGACAGCTGGAGTGTTTGCTGCGTATTTCCAGATGTCTCCACACAAGCCTATGAAAGTGTTAATTTGTTATTTTTTTGATCCCTCGTGCTCCTTTAAGCTGTTTTGCACAGGAAGGTATTTTAAAGGGGATTACAGGCCCCTCGGGCATCTGCAAAGAGCTTGGATTTTTTAAACACTACAAAGTAAAAAATTAGTCGGTATTATTAGAAATTTCTGTAATCAGTTTATTAGATAATTAGCAAGAAAAACCTCACTCACTAACCAGCCCGGAATTAATAATGCTACGGCACTTATAAAACATTTTTAGTATATCTCAAAGGATCGGCAGCACAGCTGTCAAACTAATATTTCAGGGAAAGGCTGAAACATTTCAGAGGCCTGAGCTGGAGCAGAGTGTGTGTGATCAGACTGAAATGGGAAAAAAGCAATTTATGTGGAAGTGCTCGTGAACTAGATGTGCTGGACAGGATTAAAGGGTAGGGATGGCGTCTGGGTGGGGGTGGTGGGGGGCAGCCACAATATGGAAAAAAAGTGCTTTAGTTCAAAGAACAAAATATCAACAAATGAAAATAGCTTTATAGGAATCTGGCTAGTACCTAGCCGGCTGAGTGATATTGAGATTTTCTTGTATGATGTGGCCTTGGTACCCTTTATTGTTTTACTCATGTCCCTCATGCTTGTTGAGAGATAGATTTTTGCACAACTGGCTACAAAAAGGGGCTTTACATAGAGATACAGGCTTTGTTATAGGAGTTATGCAGACTGTGCAGCTGCATAGGGTCCTTTTGGGGCTTACAGGTCACATTTTATTAGATGTAGGTCAGATGGGTGCTAAGGTCCTGGTAATTGGCATGCAGAACTGGGCACAACCATTTCTATCGAGGCGTCAATGACATTTCACGTATGACATTTCATTTGGAAAGTAGTCGCAAGGGGAAGAGTCAAAAACTGATCTTGCATTGGGACCTCCAGAGGAAAATTTTGTACATTGAGAATAGTACACAGGGGCAAGTTTCTGCCCTAATTCGATGTTGACCCAATGAGCCAACCAAGTCTGGAGTGAATCTAAAAGGCAATTAGGTTGGGTTCCATCGGACTGTGGATGTGTTGGTATATCTAGTAAAAAAGAAGAAATATGTACAATGTGTATGAACAATCAAACACATCCAATCAGAATGCCATTGGAATTCCAATGGAGTTTCCATCTGCACAAGAAATAAAGTGAAAATCTCATACCTATGTTTCGTGGCTTCCAGCTAATTTATATCACTTTGGAATATCAATTATATAGGTCAGGACAAAATTAAAAGTGAACCATACCTTATAAACCCCCAATCTGCACAACATTTATTTAAAAACTATTATTGGCAGCCATAAGGGAGAAACTAAGATTGGTTATACCATGCCATTGATGTGGCACAAAGATTAAATTTGTGCCTACAGTTGGATTCTGTATGAAAGTGGAACCAAAGGATTTAGCTGCACTACCAACTGTGGTTGAATAACATTTCCTTCTAGTTCAATAAGACTTTATATAAGTCCTCTAAGTGTTAAAGCTGAATGGCAAACTAAGATAAATGCACATATGTAAGACATATTAAGGAAATGGTTGGTTGAATATAAAGTTGCATTATTGTGAATTTCGTACCCGGAGTTCAGCTTCAAGAGGCCATTGACCGCCACAGAACAATAAGCCATATAAGAGCACTTATAAACGTAAAAATAGCACCAAACTCGTTGCAAAGCATGTTGAATTTTAACAACGAACTGGGTTGTATTCCAGAGGCCATAGATGTAGCTTTTTCATATTCACAATGAACAATTCAACTGTGGCTTCCTGAAGAGGGACCATAGAGTCCAGGTAAGGTTAAGAGGTTGGAATAAATTTCTATGAAACAGTTCTCAGTAGGGATAAATAGAGATATTTATCCTTTTCTACTCTATAAAACATTACAATATTGAAAGTGTTTTATATCTCATTCCCATTGTTATTAGTGCTTGACTTGTTACAATGGTTTTCTTTAGTCTGTGTTACCACTTCATGTCTTTGTTTCGTGTTATGTATTCCATTGAACGTTGGATAATGCTCCTATTTGCCATAATATTTTAAGGCTAGATCATATAATATGATATGATAACATTTTATTCTGCAGCCTGGAGTCAAATTTTCCAATTGGAGCATTATTTTTGTCAAGTTGGATTCCCAGAAGACTTTTTGTTGGGTCAATATATTTTTAATAAGAAAGTACAATACAATAAATAAATACATTAAAATTACAGCAAGGTAGAAGAGAACAACATCTCAATAAACAGAAGGTAACACCATATGTCATAGAGGACAATAATGTAACAGAAAAAACAATGATCAATTCTTGCAACAGTAGTTGTACATTTTAAAAAGTGAAAAAAGGGGGTTCAGGGGGGGACGTAAATGTTTGCTCCAAAAAATTGTCTTAAGGGGCCTCAGGTGGGAATGTAAGGACTACAGAGGGGAGTCATGGGAGAGAAGGAGTTATGGACAACGAGACCATGCAGGGGTGGGACACTTGTGGAAACTTAAGTTAACAATTGGGGGGGGCTGAGGCAACTTTTCAAGGCAGTAGAAGTACTATAGTGTTCCCAACATAACCAACGGGCTACAAATTTTCTGTTTGGTCAAACGCTCTGATTTCCTCCATTCTTATAATAGAGAAAAGTTTTTCTTGACTTTTACTGACTTATTTTGCTGGTAAGGTTTGTTTTGGCATGGGGTTATGGAAAGGAACCATCACACATCACAAAGAAGACACTCCTTGAAGACCCAAATGCCAAAGAGGCTGAAGGAGATTGCAATGTTGACCTGACACCTTAAAGTAAAGACCTAGAACTTATATATATATTTCGGTTAAATTAAAGCAATTCTGTGCTTTGCCAATGCCGAGCAAGTCAAAATTTCTAACTTAAAATGCATCCATGACCAGAAATGACCAGAGTATGATGATTTTTCTCTTTCATGGGCCTGGCATTTTGGTAGGATCGCCTTAAATAAAGCAAGACAATGTTGATGAATTAGTTTGCATCTTTTTAGAAGACCTGAGTGCTATCGCCAACTATAAAGCAATGAAACTATGCGTCTGGGTTAGGATGGATAGCAAGTTGGGGAGGTATATACTCTGAGCTACTCTAAGCAACTGTTCAAAAACAAACAGAAATAGTTGTGATATTGTTATCACAAGTCAACAACAATTTGCATAAAAAAATTGAATCTGGAAACCTTTGCCTTTGCTTTGATGAATCAAAGCCATGACAAGAATGGACTCCTGGAGATACCGGCATAACTCAACGTGCTCGCTCCATCCTGCTCCTTGTTTAACTTCCCTTCCTTTTTTTTGTAGCTCCTTGCTGCAGAAAAACTGACACTTGATCAAGCACAACCCCGAGTATGTCTTCCACTTCCAACATTTTTATTGCTCCTTTTATGGTTTTGTCATTGTCTCTGCGCGCCCCTGATTTTCTGCCTGTCATTTTGTTTGTGCATGTCATGGGGAGATAACGTGGCTGATTGGCAGGAAGTAGGAGCAGAGAGAAGAACACAGAACAGAGTTGTATGTGATCACAATAAAAAAGCTGAAACGATGTTCGGTGATTGTCAGAGAGAGCCAAGCTGCAAAGAGTCGTGTAGATCACAGTAGGACAATGTCAGACGAAGAGACAGCTTGGTGAAACGGTAGACGACTCGGAGAGAGCTGTATGTGTGACACACCATAAGAGTCATAGATAATTGCCTCTGGAAAAGAAAAAAAAAACATCAGAGGTGTATTTAAAGTCAGGACGTTTGTAGGATCTGAATCTGAAGATAAGGAGATAACTGTGTAATGCGGGTTGTTTAGGATGCCTAGGCCTTTGTAATGAAACTACATAGTTAGTTAGGTTGAAAAAAGACATAAGTCTGTCATGTTTAACCACTAGGGAAATAAACATATCTCAGATAAAACCCTAAAGACATAGATGATCCATAGGAAGGTAAAAAAACATAACGCATGGTTCAATTTGCTCCAACAGAGGGAAAAAATTTTTACATGGATAGACAATTACTCATCTGGCCGAAGTCACCTGAACCTGATAATTCTGTATTTTTTAGCTAGATACATAAACCATCTTGGGGACTGTACTGAGGGATCTCTGTGCTAGGTTCTTTGCCCACCTGCTGTGTTATTTAGGGACTCCCACCATGTTGAATTTTTCTATGATCTCTGTTGAAATATGGTGAGGATATATTGGGATAACTAGGATATCTTGATATATGGAAAGGCCAGGTTTAACTCAATGAACCAAATTCTACCTATAACTTAAATATCACTTTTTGGAAGGCTGGCCATTTAAGTATCTGGAGGACCACATGAGCTTCCCTTTAGAACCCCAGAGACCAGTTCTATTATGTAAATGTCTATGACCAGAAAGAAGTTCAAGATTTAAGCCAACTGCTCTTGCCAATGGGCTGGCTAATAGTTATGATGCCCATTAGAATGATGAGCCATTATAAGACATGGAGATCAGAAGGTCTTATTGGTTAAAGCCATTTGTATCAGTGATGTCTTAAAGAACCTGGGGGAACCTGGTTTTGTTCTAAAGATCTGGTTTGCAAAGGTAAAACAAGCTAGAAAAATGGTTTACCATAGACTCTAGGGAGAAAAATCAAGAACGATATATACCTATCACATCTCCAGCACTTGTTGCAATTCCGTTAACCATATGCTGCAGACCATACACTTGATATATGACTAGACCTATCCTATGGAAAGCAGAGTACATTCACATAGACTAGGATGCAGGGGAATCTAATTATTTTTAATTTATAAATCTTTAAATCTTTATACATTTCTTACTTTTCTTCTAGCAATGACTTACAGAGAAAGCCACTACTAATTGCTGGATTGTGCTATTGTTTCCATACTTCAAAGGCAAGCCACACGGAGTACCAATATATGACTAGACCCATCTTATGGGTAAAACAGAGAAGCACAGCACTGTCACATAAGCTAGGATCCAGGGGAAGCCAGATATTATATATTACTAATCTTCCAGCAATTACATACTGAGAAAACCACAACTAATTGATGCATTGTTTTATTTCTACCACATTTCAAAGACAAGCCATACAGAGTCCAAAAATATGTTTTCATATCAGGAGGTCAGTTGTTCCCCTGCATTTGTATAATAAATGGGCAGCACGGTGGCTCAGTGGTTAGCACTCTGGCTTTTGCAACGCTAGGTTCAAATCCCAGCAAGGACACTATCTGCATGGAGTTTGCAGGTTCTCCCCGGGTTTGTGTGGGTTTCCTCCAGGTACTCTGCTCTCCTCCCACATCCCAAAAACATGCAGTGATGTTAATTGGCTTCTCCCTAAAATTGACCTTAGACTGTAATAATGACATATGACTATGGTAGGGACATTAAATTGTGAGTTCCTTTGAGGGACAGTTAATGACACGACAATGGACTTTGTACAGTGCTGCGTAATATAAGGGCGCTATATAAATACTGTGTAATAATATTAATAATAATAAATTAGGCTATAACACTACGTTCTGGAGTCCTTCTTTACTATCATAATTATTTAGATCAGAAACAACTATTCCAGCCAGCAACAGGGTCAACGATGGTCTCGTTAGAGATTCTCTGGACACCGGCCCTGGCTGCAGGCTCCTGTGTGTAACCACCTCTGCCATTACTATGGGAAATCAATGCACCAATTTATAACGCCATTGATTCCACGCGGGCTGAAAGTTTTCTGTCTTGAGATGGACGCTGGGATTGAGGATACGATCAATCCCCATCCAGACTGCTTAACCCTCTGGCCTGGATTACCTTTAAGAAATGGGGACAGGGAGGCAGAGAATGCAGTTTATAGATTTTGTTTTGTATTGTATCTCTTTTCCTGTTTATACAATTATCTTATTACAATGCACTTCTTTCTTATTCCAGTAAGCAGAGCTTGTCTGCATGTAGATTGCTCACAATCACAAGGACTTGCTGACTTGATGATAGAAAGAAAAAAAAATAAAGCAGGCGAAATATGATGCAGTATTGGTTTTAGACATCTCTTACCATACTTTGTTTTCATAGATTGGGTTTCTTTTTTCTTAAAGGGCTACTTCATCTAACTTCTATTGAGTGGGAATAGCAGTGCAAGGTAGGGGGTGATCATATTTTTGCCCTAATAGGATTTAATTATAAAGCATTTACAGGACATTTGAGAGTTCCTCCTTTCACATGTCACCACTTTCTTGAATAGGGAAATAGCATTGCAACTTGTTCACACACCCGATTCCTAAATTGAAGGAATGGGGACATGGAGTTGAGTGTAAATTGCACATGACAATCTTTTCCCCTATGAACTATTACATTTCCATGCAAATGATTGATATTTTATTTTTCTACAAGGAGTGCTACCAGGACCTGCAACTCAATCCATTGTCTATATATTTCTTATTGCCTATGCAATGGAAATTCCCTTTTTGCCGTTTTTGATGTGACAAGAAGCAGAATTTCCCACCCTTTGGCAGTTATTATGATGTAATAATTTAGAAAAAGGTATATTCTAGGCAACTCAATAAAGAAGTGTCATTGCTCCTTTTTTGGTAAACAACATTAGACCAAGTCAGGAGTTTACTATGGAAGATAAAAAGGCCAGACCTTCTAGGTCTTTTCTGTGTGTTTTAATGTGCTGTGGACTGATACACTAAAATGTAGAATTATTTGGCTATGCTAGCAGCAGACATATTTCGTACAAACCAAAGATAACATTACTGGAGAAGAACTTTATACCAACTGTGATACATGGCGATGAAAGTGTTATGGTTTGGGCTTACTATGCTTATCAGCTGTGTACTCTGCATTTAATAAAATCTGGTAGATAAGAATATGGGACTGTCTGTTGCAAAGTTAAAGTTAAATAAGAAATGGATCTTTCAACGCAGTAACCATCCAAAGCCCTCTATCAAATCCACCAAAAAATAGCTCAAAGTTAAGTCATGGAAGTCTATAAATTGGCATAGTCAAGACCCTGATTTCCCATTGAAATGTTGTGAGGTTTTAGATAAGTAGTTCATGGAAGGAACCCATGAATGGTGTCGTGGTCAACCTGCATCAAATCTACATTTGAGACTGTTAGCCCTCTAAAATGGTGTTGTAGCCAACCTTCACCAACTCTGTCTTGGCGACAGAAGTGGTTTGCAAAACATCTACAAGAAGTAATTTTTGGTAAAAGGGGGTAAAATCTTCTTAGGTGTACTATTTTATAGTACATCATTTTATCTACTGATTTTTCTGTTCAATGAATTACTCATGAGCCTCACTTTTTTCTGCAGGAACTCTATGAATTGCCATCTAATATTTGCTTGTCGTGGAAAAAGTCAACGGTATTCCTAAAGTCTACGTTATTTCCTTTCCAGATTGGAATATTCCTTTAACAGTGAGCAGGTGCTCTGCAATGTGTAATATCCCCTTGGTGAAGATAGGAAAGGCCTTGGAATCTACATAATCTCCTCCTTTTTCATGTTGCTTAGATTTGATTAAAGACCCTGCAGGACTGTGATTTTCACACAATGTCTCAGAAAATAATACAGAGGATGGTTTTCCCAACGTAAGCAAAAAATCCTCCGTCATCTTGGCCTACTTCTAAATCCGCCTCTCAAGCTTGACAAATAGCCCCTGGTGAGCACAAGATGGTTTATGTTCCAAATGGTCCTGGGGACAACAAAATAAAATCCCGGCCTAATAAGGGACAAAGATCCGCCAAAGCAACAGCGGCTTTGACGTTGCTAAATATGAAGTGTGTCCCAATTTTACAGAAGTTTTGGTGTGTAACTGTGCCTGCCGCTATTTATCCTTGTCTCCTGTGTAATTCAAAGCTTATGAGACAAATTCACTCACGACTATAGGTTAGCTGGAAGATTTCATTTGAGGAGTGATTCTAGGTTATATCAGGCAACTGAAGGGATGGCTGGTGCATTGTTTGTAATGGGCATGGGAGGATCGGAGCTGTTTAGTCACACAAATTTATGGCATCAGAAAACCGAAAAAATGTTGGGGAACGGATGCTTTGGCTGCATGTTATATTCAGTGTACAATTACTATACTAAAAACTGAATCCCAAGACATGTCTTTAGCCTGACCCCGAAACCCAACCTCCAACTTCAATGCTGTAAACCACAACCTAGTGCCTAAATTGATGCTTTTGACATCAACTTGAAACCTAAACCTAAGATTTTCAAAACCCACACCCCAAAATTTAAAGCTCAGCACTACCTTTGACCTCATGCTAGCCTTCAACTTGGCCCTAAACCTCAAGAATAATTTATAAACCCCAACTCAATGTCTTACCTCAAGATCCAAAACCTCAACCCAACACCTAACCTTCTCCAAATTTGTAGCTCAACACCTAACCTTAAAAATGTACTCTCATCATAACCCTGAGGCCCTCAGTCTGAAATCCAAAGTCTTAATCTAACATATAAACCAAATGGCGTTTATGGTGGTGGTGGTGGTTGGAAGGCACTGGTGCCACCCCTTAAAAGTCACTGGCAACCGTTTAGAGAGAAATGGTGTGCCAGGCATTGGAATGCTTTCACTACTGAAAAAAGCAAGAACTAGCAGATGCAGTGATGTGCGTCCATCAACATCAGAAATGTTCTGGCCAATGGGTGAAGAGATAACAGTGCAGAAGCATGTACAGCAGACATTGAACACCAATGCTGGGGTCATTGTATTTTTCTAGCTTGCCATTCACCACCAATGCATGAGAGTGGGGAATGTGGTTATGGCTACAGACAGCCAATAATATGGAGGATGGAAGTTTTTTAAGTTGGCACTGACCATCAAGCTGAGGACCATTGTTTTGTTCTAGCTTCACAATGACCACCAATGCATGAGAGTAGGGAGTGCGGTTATGGCTACATCCAGTCATTCACCTTCAATAATATAGAGGAATGTTAATTTTCCAACCTGCCACTGACAACCGATGCTGGGGTTTATTGCAAGGATGTGACCAAAAATCCAGATGTAATGAGTTTAAAAAAAATTTAAAACTGTTCAAAAAGTTGGGCTTAATAGCCATGAGCTAAGAAGAAGCATTTTAATTGGAAAAAATTAACGGAGATGAACTCACCAGTCTGCTGCTTCTCCTTTCACTATCCAATTATAGCTGGGGGGAGGGACAAGACTCGGTTGTATTATTTAGCTACAGCATAAAAAGTCAGGTCTGAAACTTAGATGTGCCATGTGCCAAAATTGTGACCGGATGGATAGAACTACAAATTCTTTGGGATCCGATGGTATTTGTCATCTGTGTATTTTCTTAAGTTCATCTTTAACGTCAATAAAACCCAAAATTATCAAAGTCAATCACTGATTATATTATCACGATTAGAATTCTGATATAATGTGTGCCAGGCCAATACCAACGCCAATGATACTACTGCCCAACAATTAATGTGCCAGAACAAAACTAGGCTACATTACAGCAGTAAAAATATTGCAACGGCACAGAATCGCATGGACAAAAATATCTGCAGTGATGCTGCTGAAACATTTCCACATTGCTAAATTTAGAGTCCCTTTAATTATCCAATCCGGTGTGCTTATCAAAAAACACTAACTGGAAGCTAGCAGAGAGCAGGTCGCTTTTCTTCCAGTATGTGTTTCCCCCAGAGCCGCCTAGAGCTGCCCTGAAGTCTCTCCACTTTCGCATAGTGATTAGTAACGCCCCCTGTTCCCATACCCCGGTACAATGCCTGGGGCCTGAGCCATATATTTCCAGGCTTGTACATTGCCACATGGTGGGGGGGAGCTATGCTCATGCAAATAGCAACTGTGTCTATTTGCATACCTGGCTTGGCAGGTTATCTGCTTACTCAGAAGCTGCAACTCAACGTAACCGCTGGCAGCGTATGCCAATGGCTATTTGCTGTTGCTTCTACTTATTTTGATTAGCACACAGGTTCCCTTTAATTTTTGCTTTCATTGAATCATTTTTTACATTTTTCAAGTGATCCCTTGCATATTTCAGGCTCAGAATAAACTCACCTCCATCTACAGTGCACTGTAATGCACCTGCTTATTGAGCAGCCTATGCTGTCCATGCAACCATGTATCCATCTGATTGTTTAATCATTTCAATTGTCTGATGGAGTCTAGCAATTATTGATCATTTCACAGTTTGATCAATTTCAACTAATATTGCAGAAAAATGAAAGCGATCAGATGAATTAAAAAAATACCTTTCTATTATATTCATGCCGTGCAGGTAGAAAATAATCAAATCTGAAATGACCAGTTTTGGGGGTTTTTTAGTTACTTTTTTTCAGATTAGATTAAAGCAGATGAATTTACTGTTTGTGCTGCATTAAATCATCATTTTAAACAGGATTAATTTAAACAATCAGATTGAACGGCCAGATTGGACTGGCTACAGCTCCCCGCACACAGAACTCTCCGGAGACCATGGCAGGGGCAGATCGGGGGTGTGAATTATTCATTTTCAAAGGAGGTTGAGCAAACCTAAGAATTTTAATTTTCCAGAAGTTTTAGCCAAATTCTGAAGATTTTAGGACACTTTAACTTAAGGAAGGTAACAATAAAAGGGTTTATTATGGTTATGTCCTATGGGCAACCGAAGCTTCAAAGATTGGATACTCTTTACATTTTTAAATAAATAACATTTTTTGTGCTTTCTTACAAAAAACTAAGCAAAGCAACAATACACAAACTATTACATATCCATATCAAATAAAAAAAACAAATAAAATACTAAATAAATATACACAAAAACAATCTAAATGTATTTTCTTTAGGAATATTTTACCTAAGCAGCTCAATGAGCAAAGCTAGGCAGGAATATTGTGTTTCTGACAATAACTCTTCTCTAGTCATATCCTAAAGAGGGAACTGGATCTGTAGTGTTAAAAATTTAAAATGGAAAGAAAAATTTTGGTAAATTATGAATGGCTTGTATAGCAAAAAACATAAAAATAAATAATACATGTGTATATAATAAATAATAAATGTGTGTGTAAATATATATATATATATATATATAAATATATATATAAATATATATATATATATAT